>NC_041382.1:148194278-148194909 GCF_002162155.2 Triticum dicoccoides | reverse complement strand
CCCCCCTGCGTCCGCCTCGTGGCCCCGCCCCGGAGCCAGGCTCGCCGCCACCCCGGAGCCAGGCTCACCGCCGCCCCCGGAGGCAGGCTCGCCGCGGGCCCCCTGCGTCCGCCTCGCGGCCCCCAGAGCCAGGCCCGACGCTGCTGCCCTAACCGTGACCGTCCACCACCACCCTGCGACCATCCTCCATCGAGAGGAGCTAAGGTGAGCATTTTTTTGTTTGTTTCTACTATTTTTCTTTGTTGTTTAGGTTTAATTAGGTTATTGATAGGTTTAGGTTAGTGGTTGGTTTAGGTTAGTGTTAGATTTAGGTTTAGATAATTAGAAGAAGAAGAACTTGAAAAAAAGAAGAAGTACAAGAAGAGGAAAAAGGAAAAAAGGAAGAAGAATAAGAAGAAAGTTGAAAAACAGAACAATATAGAAGAGGAAAAAGGAGAAGAAGAAAGAAGAAGAAGAAGAAGAAGAAGAAGAAGAAGAAGAAGAAGAAGAAAGAAGAGGAGGAGGAAGAGGAGGAGGGAGAAGAAGAAAGAAAAGAAGAAGAAGAATAAAGAAGAAAGAAGAAGAAGAAGACCCCGACACGCCACCCCGACCCCCGACACCCCGACCCTGACGCCTGACACCCCGACCCCGA
>NC_041382.1:148078308-148193812 GCF_002162155.2 Triticum dicoccoides | reverse complement strand
GACCCCGAAACAGCACCCCGACCCCGACACGGCACCCCGACACCGACACGACACCCCGACCCCTGACACCTCCTGAAAAGGTGTTCTTTGGCCTTCCAGAGGCCGACGGGGTCATATATTTGTGAATTATTAGTTAGGTCATATATTTGTGAAAAACATCATATATAATTGTGTTGATCGGGTAGTTTTAAATGTGCAGTTGTTTCATCGCTGCGAGGTTTGGTGTTCGACGACCTCGCCGTGCGTCTGACGAGCTCTGCCCCTTCGTTCGTGGGTGAGCACAAATGACATGTCCTCCTCCCCCATTAATTATTTGTACTATTCTGATGAAACTTGATAGCTAGCTATATATGTGTCTTAAATCATCAGTATGCGTAACCAATATGTGTCTCCCATTTGAAAGCGTCATAGTTATAAATATGCATGCATTTGCATATTTATAACCTTGATTCTTTCGAATTGTCCAACGCTATCCATGGATAGCCCGAGTATGTGTAGATTGGGTTCGTTTTCCCATATGCTTTGCTCCGGATCCGACGCATAAATTTCGTCAGTGCCTCCCCTGTTGTTCTTCGGGTACACATCCTCTCTGTTTATTGCAGAGACGTGTATCAGGAGAACAACGGGGAGGTGCTGCCAAAATTTTGCGTCGGATCCGGAGCATAGCATGGGAAAATGAACCCAATCTAAACATACTCGGGTGGGATTAGGACCTATCATTACCTATTAGAGTGTAGGTTGCATGGACGTAATAAAATTGACAAAGTAGATCAACTGATGAATATATACATGGTGAATTACATATATAATTGTTGTGTGTCCAGTAGCTTTGTAAGTCAAGATGAGTGATCGTGCGTGGATGTATACCGGTCACACTGTTCAGAACAAATGGAGCTCTGAATGGTTCACAAAAACCAAGGGGTTTGTGCAAGCCGCATTTGCAAATGGCCAGAGGAAAACCTGGTGCCCCTGTTTGCGATGCGGCAATTGGGAAAAGAGGACAGAGGTTGAAATGGGCAAACACCTGCAGAAGAGTGGTTTTACGCCCGATTATACGATGTGGACATTTCATGGTGAGTCGGCCCAACGTGACCGAGCTAAGGTGGATCATCATCGCACCGACGAGCATGGTACCGGGATGGAAAACATGGTGCAAGACTATGATGATGCTCGGGATTCGGACGAGGAGATGGAGGAATCTGCAAAGGCCTTCAATGAAATGTTGGAGTCTTCAAAACGTCCGCTCCACGAGCACACTGAGCTTTGTCAGTTGGATGCCATCTCACAAGTAATGGCTCTTTAGGCTTAGTTCAACTTGGGCAGAGAATGCTATGATGCAATTATGACAGTATTTAGACGCTTTCTACCCAAAGGCCATGTAATGCCTGCAAACCCGTACCAGTCAGACAAAATCCTCCGTGCACTGAAGATGCCCTATGAGAAGATACATGCCTGTGAGAAATGATGTGCCTTATTTAGGCTTGACTATGCGGACTTGAACTATTGTCCCATTTGCAAGTCTTCCAGATATATTGTGGTAGACAACGGTATGGGTGAGAAGACACAGACCAAAATCCCCGTTAGTGTTCTTCGGCATATGCCAATCGTACCAAGACTTCAACGTCTTTTCGTGGTCGAAGAGATGGCCAGACAGATGACATGGCACAAAACAGGCAAAAGAACCAAACTAGATGAAGATGGGAATCTGATGATGGTACACACATCGGATGGTGTTGCGTGGAAAAAGTTTGATGAATTACATGCTGACAAAGCAGCAGATCCGAGGCATCCTCGAGTCGGCATCAGCACGGATGGGTTCAGTGTGTTTGGTATGACGGCAGCCCAATACAGTTGTTGGCCCGTATTTGTCTTTCCACTCAATCTCCCCCCCGGACATATTATGCAAAGAAAGAACATTTTCGTGATGTTGATAATTCTAGGGCCCAACTATCGGGGAAAAAATATGAATGTGTACATGCAGCCGCTTAAGGACGAATTGCAAGAAGCCTGGGATAATGGGTTCAAGATATACGACGCCTATAGCAAACGGAACTTCATAATGTGTGCCTGGTACATGTACTCAACGCATGACTTGCCGGCGTATGCGCTATTCGTTGGCTGGTGTGTGCATGGAAGGTTCCCGTGCCCCACATGCAAGGGAGCTCTTGAGTTTCGTTGGCTTCAGGCCGGTCGCAAGTTTTCTTGCTTCGACATGCATAGACAGTTCCTGGATCCTCGCCATAAGTTCAGGAAAGACAATAAGAACTTCATCAGAGGTAGAGTTGTCAAAAACTCTGCACCACCTGCATTGACAGGCCAACAGACCCTGGATCAGTTAAACGCTCTTGAGCCAGATCCACAGCGTCTAGGGTACTTCAAGGGGTATAATTTTAAGCACGCCTGGACTCACAAAACATGCTTATGGGATCTGCCTTACTTCAAAGACCTCCTTTGCCCACATAACATCGACGTGATGCACACTGAGAAGAATATCACCAAGGCACTTTTTGGTACATTGTTCGGCATAGATGGGAAGTCAAAGGATAATACTAAGGCTAGAGTCGATCTAGAGGCGCTATGTGATAGGCCGTTACAAAACATGAAAGAACTGAAAGGAAAGCAGAACTGGACGAAGCCAAAGGCATGGTTCAATCTTGGAAGGCCAACTATGAGGGAAATTATCTTGTGGGTGCAACAACAGTTGATGTTCCCCAATGGGTATGCAGCGAATCTAAAGAGGGGAGCGAATCTTGATAAATTGAAGATATTTGGTCTCAAGAGTCATGATTGGCACATATGGATTGAGCCAGTAATGCCGGTGATGTTGGGTGGCTTCATCCCTAAGGATGAATGGCTAGTACTGGCAGAACTCAGCTATTTCTTCCGTGTTCTTTGTGCGAAAGAACTATCGCCTGGCGTGTTAGAAGAAATGGAAGAGTTGGCGCCGGAGTTGATCTGCAAGTTAGAGACGATCTTTCCACTGGGCTTCTTTAATACAATGCAGCATTTGATTTTGCATCTCCCGACCAAGGCAAGATTGGGGGGGGGGGGCGTGCAAAATCGTTGGTGCTACCCAACTGAGAGGATGCAGAAGACGCTTCGAGAAAAATGTAAAAATAAACGTAGAATTGAAGCATCGATGGCTGAGGCATTCATCACTGAGGAGGCGGAAAACTTCGTAAGAGCACACTACGAAGCCAAAAATCGTCATTTGCATAATCCGAAGCCTCGGTACAATGCTGACGACCCTAAAAAGGGTGGATCCAACCTCAGCCTATTCAAAGGGAAGCTCGCACCAGCCAGTATTTCACATCCAGTATCTTTGGATAACAAAGAATGGCAGACCATTTCATTGTATATCTTCAACAACCTGATAGAAGTGCGGCCGTACATCGAGTAAGTTCTCGGTACACTGTTTCACAACTTCTATTTCCTTTGAACTGCTCTTATTCCTGGATATGTCATACAGTCGATACGTCGCCATATTCTCGTATGGAGCAGTGATCCAAAAGGATTCCGTCGAAGAGTATGAGCTTCTCGCAAAGCAAGGAGGCGGCTATCCCGGTTTCATCTCTTGGTTCAAACAAACGGTAATTTCTATTTGACAATTTCATTTCATTCGCTAATTTGTGCGTAATGCAACAATCCTTTCATATTAAACTTGTAGGCTAATTCAGAGTCTATGGACGCCGAATTGAGACAAGTTGCTAATGGTTTTGACTATAAGGTCCGTTCATTTGACAAGTACGACATCAACGGGTATCGCTTTCGTACCTATGGCAAAGAGCTATCTATGGCCGACCGAAAGTCTACAAATTGTTGTGTATCTGCCATCGGCGAAGGAGGTACCGAGTATTATGGGAGAGTTGAAGCAATTTATGAACTTCTGTTCTATGGTGAAAACCCACCGGATGTCGTAGTCTTCAAATGTTATTGGTTTCAGCCGAAGGAGACTAGAAGGACTCATGAACATATAGGGCTAGTTGAAATCAACCAAAGCACCCATTTAGATGTTCCTGATGTCTACATTATGGCTCAACAGGCGACCCAAGTATTCTATCTACCGTGGGCCTGCCAAACTAATCCAAATCTGAAAGGTTGGGATGTCATTTATGAAGTGCTGCCACGTGCTAGACTTTCTCCCCCAAAGGAAGAGGATTATGAACCTCACATTAACCCGAACACATATGAAGGAGAATTCTTCCAAGAGACACGTCTTTCCAAAAAGTGTTTCAAGAACCGCTATACTTCACCCCAAAACATTGAAGTAGACAGTGACAGTGAATCCGACATCACCCTAGAGGAGGAACAAGAAGAGCCGGAACAAGAAGAGGTTACTGCTGCGGATGACCTGTCAATGCTTGACCGATTACGTCAAGGTGGCCTTGCACATGTTGATGCCACCGAACCCTATGAGCCCATCATTGATTATAGTGATGATGATGATGATTATGCATTTATTGATGATACTGATCGAGATTATTAGTAGTGTCAGGTATTCAATTTTTTATGTTGTACTTGATGATGATACACTTAAGTGATATACATATTATTATTCATGTCTTGGTACTTTTTTTATGTTGTACTAATTACGTTTATTCTTTGTCATGGCAGGTGTTGAAAAATGGTGGGCGCTGGTCGGGAGCGCGCCGAGGCCCCTTCTTCGTCGGCGCGTGGTGTGAGGTCTTCCATTCCACATGCACCTCTCCGCCGAGCGTTGCTGGACAGTATGGCGACACCGCCGGGCCCTTCTTTGTCGACCGCGGTGCCTAGCAGGGGACGAGGTAAGAAGAAGAGAGGCGGTGGAGCACGTGGTCATGGGAGAGGAGGTAGGGTGACTGCTACGGCGCCTTCCTTGCTGCCAGCCCCCAGCTGTTTCACCCGAGCACGTGACTGCTAGGGTGGACTCGTCCGAGGAGGAGGCTACATGGACACCGGTCCACGAGCCTCCGGTCCACGGGTCTTCGGCCCACGAGCCTCGGGTCGATGGGCCTTCGGCCCATGAGACCCCGGAGGATCACACGTCTGGATGGGGTACCTGGCTGGATCAGCCTAAGGAGCTGAGTGGCCATGCTGATGATGCCGGGGAGCTGACTGATATTGAGGAGGAGGGGGGCACCGTCTACCAGCGTGGTTGTACACGGCTCCCGTCCGTGCCGGCGACCCGCGAGCAGAGGTGGTTGATTTTCCCTGATGGGGAGAGGTAAGTGCATTTAATATTTTTGTACCTTCTACATTCATGTTTCTTCAAATAACTAATGCGTTGGCCTTGTCATGCTGCAGGGGTTGGGACCACCATCATAGTGTCCGCCGGCCCAACTCCGTCCTTGGAGTTCTTTGTCGGCAAAACTTCCCGGGGTTTGTCACGTTGCCCGGTGAGGGTCGACTTCCAGAGCCTGGATTGAGTTGGGAGCACTACTTGGCTGCCTCGGCCCCGCCGGGTGAGATTATCGACGGTGTCTTATGCAAGACGAGGGCAGACGTGGTGATCAGAAAGTTCTGGGTAATTTCTCCTTTACACAATTAAAAATCTTCAACTAGCTAGTTATTAATTGTACTAATCAATATTGTCTCATTTGATTGCAGACATTCTACAGGTGTGAGGAGGGATACGAGGAGGAAGCGGCAAATGTTATCGATAACGTCTGCAAGCGCCTACTACAGAACTTACGGCACGAGGCTCGGGTGCAGGCTGTTCGAGACTACTACGCCTCGCGTGGTATCAAGAAGACCAAGCCGGCGTGCCGCGAGAAGTTCTTGAGTAAGGAGTTGTACATGAAGGTAATTCTTAAGGCCTTGTACTTACTTCCTTCATTTAGTAATTCATAGCCGTAGCGCTCAAGTTTCTATTTGCTAACTTAGGCCCCTCCGAGATGGTGTGCGGATCGGATGGATTGTTGGGAGGTGTTGGTCAATGAGTGGTGCTCAAATGAATGGCTAGCCCTCCACAACGATGCCAAGGACAAACATGCCTAAATGGAAGGTGTGCCACACCATCAAGGCAGCTCCAACTTATATCAGTTCGGGCGGAACTGGGTATGTGGTTTGCTTCATGATTCATGCAATTCATTCATCATGGTAGCTTGAGCCCTTTAATTACTAATTTATGTTGTTTCTCTCTTTCAGGCACGCTACAATAATGCAGACAAGGTGCCAGAGGTGTACGACCTCTATGCTATGGCCCATACTGCCTCTTACAAGAAAGTCAAGGCATTCTCTCCGTCTGACCTCGATGATGCAAACAACTTCACCAACATCTCCGCCCACGACAAGCTCGTGCAATATAGAGACCAGGGGAAGGCGAGGAAAGGGGAGGACTTTAACCCGAGCAACGGTCCCATTGATCCAGAGCTGGTGATGATATCTGGTGGCGGGAGGTCCCATGGCTCCATAGCCATAGGAAATGGACTTATCCGTTGTCCTAGCACTCTCCCGGAGATCAAGGCGCGCCAGTCGAGCTCCGCTCCTGAGATAAGGCCTCGTGAACGGCCAATCCAACTCGCCATCAAGGTTAGTTATACGTACTCAGCTATCTTTCTCCATTACGTTGTGTGCACTTCCATCAATGATTACAAATGGTCATGTGTTTGGTGTTGCAGGCTGCTATACAGAGTGAGAGAGATAGAACGGAGAAACTTCTGGCGAAGGCGGCGGAGAGGCAGCGGGAGTTGGAGGAGAAGACGATAAAGATGTTGGAGGAGGAGAGGGAACGGAATGACATGCAGGCAAGGGCCATGTACGAGCTCCTTGTGGTAAGTTTCTTTTGCAGATTACTTGCTAGTCTTAACATTTTAGTCTCATTACTAACTAGTATGACTCTGTTGTGAAAACCAAATGTGCAGTCTGTGTGCGAGAAGTCCGGTCAGACCACTCCGCCAATGCCAGTGATTGCTCCTGGGAGCACGGTGAGTTTAATTTGAATGGACATTACTTGCTAGTCTTAACATTTGAGTGTCATAATGCTAACGAGACATTGGAAATGATCTTTGGTGCAGCTTAACTCCAAACACGCGTCACACGATCCTTCTTCAGATACCGGCATGAGCCAGCCCGCTCCTATACCTCCCTGATCACGGTAAGTTTCTGTAGTGTTTTGCTTAACAAATGCATAAAGACCTAGACTTAACTTTATTTCCTCCAATATGCTTACCATAATGACCTAGAGTTAGCTTCTTTTCCTCCAAGATGACTTAATAAGCTTACTGACCTCATAAACCATCCATTTTACCTAAGTTAGCTCCAAAACGATCTGTACTTAGCTTACTTATGTCAAAAATTGCATAATTAGCTTAGTTAGCTCATGAACGATCCATTTTACCTAAGTTAGCTCTAAAATGACCCATTTTACCTTAGTTAGCTTATAAGTGATCCAATTTATCCAAGTTAGCTCTAAAATGACCCATTTTACCTAGATTAGCTCCTAAATGATCCATTTTACCTACGTTAGCTTTAAAATGACCCATTTCACCTAGGTTAGCTCCAAAATGACCCATCTTACCTAGGTTAGCTTATAAATGATCCAGTTTATCCAAGTTAGCTCTAAAATGACCCAATTTACCTAGAGTAGCTCCTAAACGATCCATTTCACCTAAGTTAGCTAAAAATGATCCATTTTACCTAAATTAGCTCTTAAATGATCCATTTCACCCAAGTTAGCTCAAAAACGATCCATTTCACCTTAGTTAGCTCAAAAACGATCCATTTCACCTTAGTTAGCTCATAAACGACCCATTTCAACTAAGTTAGCTCATAGATGATCCATTTCACCTAAGTTAGCTCAAAAACGATCCATTTCACCTTAGTTAGCTCAAAAACGATCCATTTCACCTTAGTTAGCTCATAAATGACCCATTTCAACTAAGTTAGCTCATAAATGATCCATTTCACCTAAGTTAGCTCATAAATGATCCATTTCACCTAAGTTAGCTCATAAATGATCCATTTCACCTAAGTTAGCTAAAAAACGATCCATTTCACCTTAGTTAGCTCAAAAACGATCCATTTCACCTTAGTTAGCTCAAAAATGATGCCCTTCACCTTAGTTAGCTCATAAACGACCCATTTCAACTAAGTTAGCTCATAAATAATCCATTTCAACTAAGTTAGCTCATAAACGACCCATTTCAACTTAGTTAGCTCATATATGATCCATTTCACCTAAGTTAGCTCATAAATGACATATACTTCTTGTTCTAGTCCTCTTCTTCTAGTCACCTATTTCTAACTTTCTTATTTGCCATTTTGCAGATTTCATTGACTTCATGGAAGCTAGCTTGCTATGATGGAGTGCTTGCTTTTTCTTTGATGAAACTTTGCATTGTATCTAGCTTGCTATGATGGAACTTGCTATGTTGGTGAAACTTTGCATTGTAATATGTATATGGATGGAACAATGTGTATGGATGGAACTTGCTTATGTATGAATGGATGAAACTTATGTGCTGGATATGTGATATGATTGCTGTTAAATAGCCCTATGAAATATATCTATATATGTCATATATATTTGCTGTGAAAATTGTTGAATTAAAAAAAAACAAAAAAGAGACAATATGCAGGCTCTTTGCCGTCTGCCACCGACGGCAAAGGGCTCTTTGCCATCAGCAACAGACGACAAAGAGGCCATGTGGCAGGCAACTGTGCTTCCTCGGAGGCTGACCAATTTGGTCAGTTTGCCTACAGTAGCTGACGGCAAAGGCTTTGCCGTCCGTGGCAGACGGCAAAGAGCCTACCGCGACAGACGGCAAAGGCCTGTTGTGTAGTGACGTCCAGCTGACATCACTCGGTGGACGGCAAAGGCCTGCCAAAATTTGCCGTCAGCGGCGGACGACAAAGGCCGACCGTTAACCACCTGACGGAATAACAATGCATTTATTGCCGTCTGCATTCTTTGCCGTCCGCTGCTGATGGCAAAGGCCCCTTTGCCGTCAGCTGCCCGAAGCAGACGGCAAAGTACCTCTTTGACGGACCTTACTTTGCCGTGGCCTTTTGCTGTCCGCGGCAGACGACAAAGACCTTTGCCGTCCGCCATCCATGCCTTTGCCGTCTGCTGTGGCAGACGACAAAGTAGCTGATTCCTGTAGTGTAACCATGCAGTGTTTGTGGATTGAAACTAATGCGTAAAAACTGGGTATTAAGGGGTATGATCAAAGTGTTACTTGCCTCAATGACGATCTGAAAACCCTAGTGACTCGTAGTAGCAAGCCTCGCACTCCAGAAATTCTATCGTAAACAAACAATAGCATACATAAGCACTCAAGCATAAGATGCAAGGGTAAAACTCAATAGAAAAGATCTAAACTGAAAGTTCAACTGAAGAGCTTCGATTTGCAAAAAGAATCAATCGAATCAGAGCTACGAAACTCAAACTGCGATCAAAAGAAGTTCGAATTAAAATCTACTTGAAATCAAATTTTAAATTGTCAAAATCATGTTCAAGTTGGTTATCTGTAAAAAGGAGAACAAGATGAAGATTTAGGCGTTGGTTTCACCGGATTTGGATAAACGAGCAAAAAGTAATGAAGGTTTGAAGATCAGGGACTAATCTGTGATAGAAGTATCCGTGGATAGGTCCCTAGCTAAGAAAAATAAAAAGAAAAACCTAACAAATGAATGTTCGCTACAGAACCCTACAGAACGAATACGTTCACTACCGCAGATTAACGGACGAGTCCGCTAATAGAACCGATCGGAAAAACCGAGAAAAACCCTAACCCTAAAAATAAACTGAGGAAAACCTAGCGGTTTTTTACCGATTAACCATAGGGAATCAACAACGACGTCTACGGCGAGATCCGGCGCGGCTCCGGCGTCTTCGGCGGCGAGGCGATGCAGCGGCGGCTGCGACGGCGGGGTTCGGCGTCGTAGGCAGTAGCGGCTTGCGGCGGCGGCGCGGCTGAGGGAGTCCTGGATTAAGGAGTCTTCGGACAGCCGGACTGTTGGACTATGAAGATACCAGATTGAAGACTTCGTCCCGTGTCCGGATGGGACTCTCCTTTGCGTGGAAGGCAAGCTTGGCAATTCGGATATGTAGATCTCCTCCCTTGTAACCGACTCCGTGTAACCCTAAACCCTCCGGTGTCTATATAAACTGGAGGGTTTTAGTCCGTAGGACAACAACAATCATAGCATAGGATAGCTTCTAGGGTTTAGCCTCTCCAATCTCGTGGTAGGTCAACTCTTGTAATACTCATATCATCAAGATCAATCAAGCGGGAAGTAGGGTATTACCTCCATCGCGAGGGCCTGAACCTGGGTAAACATTGTGTCCCCTGCCTCCTGTTACCATCCGCCTTAGACGCATAGTTCGGGACCCCCTACCCGAGATCCGCCGGTTTTGACACCGACATTGGTGCTTTCATTGAGAGTTCCACTGTGTCGTTATCATAAGGCTTGATGGCTCCTTCGATCATCGGCAACGATGCGATCCAGGGTGAGGTTTTCCTCCCCGGACAAATCTTCATATTCGGCGGCATCGTACTGTGGGCCAACTCGCTCGGCCATCTGGAGCAGATCGAGAGCTACGCCTCTGGCCATCAGGTCAGGTTTGGAAGCTTAAACTATACCGCCGACATCTACGGAGACTTGATCTTGGACGGATTCAAACCCATGTCAGGTACGCCACACAGTCACGATGAGCATGATTTAGCTCTGCCATCAGATAGTGTTCGGGAGATCACACCTGTAACTACTCCGGCCCTCAATCCGGAATAGATCGCGCCGTCCGAGGACGGGTGGATGGACCCCGCCACGGAGGCCGCACACTTAGCGGCGATAGAGCCGAATACTGACTTCACCTCCTATGAGACCTGTGTTGCCGGACACTCGGATTCATCCCCGGCCACAGACTCCGAACCGCTCGTGTCCGTGCCCATCCAATCTGATTGGGTACCGATCATGGAGGTCACCTCCACAGATATCTTTCAGCACTTTCCCCTAGGTGACGTGCTAAACTCATTACGGTCTCTCTCTTTGTCAGGAGACCCTTGGCCGAACTATGTCCGGCTCGAGTGGGAAGCGGACGGCAAAGAAATTCGTTCCCCACCCACCACCCACTTAGTAGCCACTGTCAACGACCTAACCGACATGCTCGACTTCGACTCCGAAGACATCGACGGTATGGACGACGATGCGGGAGACAAACAGGAACCACCGCACACACGGCGCTGGACTGCCACCTCATCGTATGCTATATACATGGTGGACACCCCCAAAGAAAGCGATGGCAATAAGGCAACGGAGGGTAATCCCCCCGAGAAGAAATCCAAGAACCGGCGTCATCAGCGTTGCTCTAAGCCCCGCCATAGCAAAAATAGCGATACCGGCACAGGAGATAATAACGCTGCAAATAGTGTGGAAGACGAAGACAATCCCCTCCAGCCAGGCTTTGAGCAAGAGGATGGGTAAGCCAGCCCCAAGGAACAGGCAGCAGACGGAGAATCAGAGGATGAAAATTACATGCCTCTCTCTGAAGATGAGGTGAGCCTCGGCAACGAAGAATTTATCGTGCCTGAGGATCCCGTCGAACAGGAGCGCTTCAAGCGCCGGCTTATTGCCACAGCAAAAAGCCTGAAGAAAAAGCAACAACAGCTTCAAGCTGAGCAAGATCTGCTAGCAGATAGATGGACTGAGGTCCTGGCAGCCGAGGAACACGAACTGGAGCGCCCAATCAAAAGTTTCCCGAAGCGGGTTGCTACCCCAACTTGAAGAGGAAGCATTAAAGCCTGCGCTTCCAGCGTATGATGCGGCAGACCATCCACCTCGTGGCCGAGACAAAGTGGCATATAAGCCTGAAATCCAGCCCTCACCCCGTCGCCAGTCAAACAAGAACAACAAGGCCCGGGGTAACACGCAGGACCTGCGAGACGTATTGGAAAACAAAGCAGGACACAAAATATCGATCTTCGGATCACGAGGGCGCGCCCCAACACATGACGACGACCGTCATGCCGGATATACTAAAAGCAAATCCGGCCGGGCCGAACACAGCAGACAAGACTCGTACGAACTGCGCCGTGACACAGAGGTGCCACACACCCCCTATGCTTCACTGATGAAGTAATGGATCATGAATTCCTAGAAGGGTTTAAACCCGTGAACATTGAAACATACGATGGTACTGCTACCTCTTAAGCACTGCGTTGGATTTCCCCAAGAGGAGAGGATGATGCAACAAAGTAGCGTACGTATTTCCCTTAGTTTTTGAGACCCAAGGTATCAATCCAGTAGGAGGCTACGCACGAGTCCCTCGTACCTACACAAAAACAATAGCTCAATGCAACCAACGCGCTTAGGGGTTGTCAATCCCTTCACAGTCACTTACGAAAGTGAGATCTGATAGAGATGATAAATAATATTTTTGGTATTTTTGGTATAGAGATGCAAAGTAAAAAGTAAAAGACAAAGTAAAAGCAAAGCAATAATAAAGTGATGGAGATTAATATGATGAGAAAGAGACCCGGGGGCCATAGGTTTCACTAGTGGCTTCTCTCAAGAGCATAAGTATTCTACGGTGGGTGAACAAATTACTGTTGAGCAATTGATAGAATTGAGCATAGTTATGAGAATATCTAGGTATGATCATGTATATAGGCATCACGTCCGAGACAAGTAGACCGACTCCTGCCTGCATCTACTACTATTACTCCACTCATCGACCGCTATCCAACATGCATCTAGAGTATTAAGTTAAAAACAGAGTAACGCCTTAAGCAAGATGACATGATGTAGAGGGATAGTTTCATGCAATATGATGAAACCCCATATTGTTATCCTCGATGGCAACAATACAATACGTGCCTTGCTGCCCCTTCTGTCACTGGGAAAGGACACCGCAAGATCGAACCCAAAGCTAAGCACTTCTCCCATGGCAAGAACAACCAATCTAGTAGGCCAAACCAAACTGATAATTCGAAGAGACTTGCAAAGATAACCAATCATACATAAAAGAATTCAGAGAAGATTCAAATATTATTCAAAGATAGACTTGATCATAAACCCACAATTCATCGGTCTCAACAAACACACCGCAAAAAGAAGATTACATCGAATAGATCTCCACGAGAGAGGGGGAGAACATTGTATTGAGATCCAAAAAGAGAGAAGAAGCCATCTAGCTACTAACTATGGACCCGTAGGTCTGAAGTAAACTACTCACACTTCATCAGAGGGGCTTGGATGATGATGTAGAAGCCCTCCATGATCGATGCCCCCTCCGGCGGAGCTCCGGAACAGGCCCCAAGATGGGATCTCGTGGATACAGAAAGTTGCGGCGGTGGATGTAACATCCCAAATTTTCAATTTGGAATGTTATATATTAGATCATCACTGCACATCATATTTTATTTTGGTTGATCCCAGAAATTCTATGCAACTCAAGGACCCTCGGAGAGAGTTGGGGATTTTGTTATTTTCATATTTGAGTTTTCTCAAATTTTGAAAATAGGATCGTTTGATTTTATTTATTTTATCTCCAATTATTTCAAATCATAAAATATGAGAGAGGGAATAAAATGACTTTCCCAAAATAAAGAAATATTGGGGATATAATAAAAAAAATCAAATAAGATTTTATTTTGGATTTATTTGCTATTTTATTTGAATTTAGGAAAAATTGCACATTTTCCAAAGTTGCATTTAGGGCCAAGAAAATGTTCATCCTATTCTAAATATTTTATTTAGACGGTGAAAATTTGTTTTGGCAATTTTAGATTTTTTAGAATTTTTCTTAGTTTCGACGAAATTGTTTTAAAAAAACCCGCGCCCGACTAGGCCAAGGGCCCAGCCGAGCGAGGCCGGCCCAGCTGCCGCCGCCTCCTAGCTCGTGCGGCCGCTGGACTCGGGGAGACCGAGCCGGGCACGCCTCCGCCGCCGACCCCCTCCCCAAGCCGAGTCGCGGCCGCCTCCCCCCTCCTTAAATAGCCACCCAGGGCCCCCTGGGAGCCCCGAGTCGCCGCGCCGTCCCGCCCACGCAGCCCCGCCGCCGCCAGCCGCCGCTGCTGCCCATCGCCGCCGCCCGGAAGCCCCGCCGGAAGCCCCGCTGGACCGAGCCGAGGTAACCGCCCCGCCGCCCGATTTTCTGAGAAAAAACGATTTGTTTTTTAGAAAACCCTAGTTTTTGTTTTTTAAATAGATCGGGGTTTCTCCAATTTATTTATTTAGCGAGCGTTCCCTCGTCCGTTCGTTTTAATGAATGCGTTCATTGTTTAGTTCCAGAAAACGAACGTTTGTTCGTTATTCTGTTCGTCGTTTTCTTTTTTCTCGGATTATTCCGTGATTATTTCTGATCGTGATTTCTGATCCGATTTTTGTTCTAGTTTAACTTTTCGCTCGTTTATCAGAATCAGGCGGTTCAAGTGCCTAGAGTTTCATGTCGAAACCCTCTTTCCTTTTAACCAACTCAAACAAGTTTTTGCATCTGTAAAATTTGACCTAGATCCCGAATAGTAAATGAAGCTTGTTTCTTTCGCCGTTTGTCTTTCGATGCCTCGTTTGATTTGATTCTTTTTGCCAACCGGAGTTCTTAAGTTGAACTATCTGGTTAGATCTCTAATTTGAGTTTTACCTGTGCATTAGTTGAGTACTTATTGTATGCTTGTTTGTTTACGATAGAGTATCCGGAGTGCGCCGCTTGCTACTTTGAATTGCTAGGTTTCATGAATCATCAGCAAGGCAAGTAACACTTTGATGATACTTCCTACTGCCCAGTTTGATTGCATTAGATCCATCCTCACACATTGCATGATTAGGATCTAATTAAATTGTGGGTTTTGGGAAGTAGATGAGGTAGAACCTATTACCTGTTTCATTATCAAACCTTTGGGGGTTACTTCTACGTTTCCTTATGTTGCTATGCTATGCTAGTAGACGTGGATTGGGTGAGCTTACCCATGACAGATGTGAGATTGTTAAAATTAATGGTATATCTAAGGTGGCAACTTAAACAGACATCTGGGTGGATTGAGGCACCTGGGTATTCCAGCGATTGCCTGTTTTTCTTTTGGACCGCCACCCAGGCTCAAAGGGATCATGAGATTATTCATACGAGAAACTTCCGTGTGCAGCCACAAGCTACTATGGGCTCTAGCATAGTTGACTAAGTCGTGCGAACTCTTACAGTGGTAGACTAGCAGATGTAGGCGATGTAGGTTGGTACAGTCTACCCGTTCGTAAGGTGCTAGCGCTTCTGAAAGACTATGTCTCGGTCATCCATTTCTCAAACACCATGTAGTGCGAGAATCCCAACGGAGGAGATCGAGTCTTGTGGGTAAAAGTGCGCAAACCTCTGCAGAGTGTATAAACTAATCATGGTTAGCCGTGTCCCCGGTTATGGACATCTTGAGTATCTAGTACTTGGATTATCATGTGAATCTCATCATGTTACTCAAATTAATTTTGTTGGGTTTTTAATGATGATGCTTAATTGGGATTGAGAGGGTGTCTACACTCTCAATGTTTAACAACTATCATGATAGTTAAATAAAATTTATTCCTTTGTAGTAGGGAAAAATTGGCTTTACACAAAACTGTAACCATAGAGCTTTCCACCAGCCAAATATGCATGTAGGATAGCCTTATTCTTTCATTGCTCTCTATGTGTTACATTGCCAGCATATTCCATGTGTTGACCCATTTCGGGCTACAACGTTCATGTTGCAGACTTTTCAGACGATGAGTAAGGTGCCTTTAGGTCGTGGTTCTATACTCAGTGATTGCGTTGGAGTTGATGGACTCACTTATCTTCCAAGCCTTCCGCTGTTATCGCTATTAGATGGCTTTAAGCCATATTCATTGTAATAAGTTCTCTTTTGAGACCCTCGATGTAATAAGTGTGTGATTGCTACTCTGTTATAAATCCTTCAAGTACTGTGTGGTGTCAGCATTACTGATCCAGGGATGACACCGGAGCATAGAGATTGGACCGTTTGAGGTCTGATCGCTACAAGATGGTACCAGAGCACACGCTGACTGTTGGACACAACCACTAAGCTAAAGCCCTAGTTCATTACTTACTCTTCTCATTCTGACTCCTCATCTTTTCTACTCTTTTAGGATGGCGGATGCACGGAACAAGTTCACCCAGCCGGATGAAGATACACCCTTTGGACGTCACTTGAAGGAAGTCACTGGCTACCTGAACATCGGAGTACCAAGCTTCACGGAACCTACAACACCACTTTACCGGAGGAGGAGCGTTGGATGATTCAAGTTCAAGTTCCAGGAAGGACGTTCATGCCAGTCACTGAGCCCATAGAGTTTTCCTTTGATGCACCAACCTGGAGTCTAGGAAAGAGCATGGCAGCTCACATCGCCATGGGACGCATTGGAGAAGTTTACCACAATGATCTCAAGGATACTATCTACCAGATTTGTGGGCACCGAGATGAGCACTGGGAGATGATTAGCACCAAGAAGGATAGATCAATCTTAGCTTTTATCCAGGAGTTAAACCAGCACATTTGACGTCAGGAGAACCAGATGTGTGCTGACATGATAGACCTGAAGAAGGCGAGGACAAGAATCAAGGAACTAGAGGAAGAACTCAAGGCTACACGTGAAGATTATGAAGAGGAAATCAAAGTACTAGTGGAAAAGAATGACGACCTGATCAAGAAGATCGGAATATTCATGGGAGACCCTACACTAGTAGAAGAAGGCGAAGAACCCAAGGAGATTCGCCCGGAAGACTACATCATCATCAACGACACCGACTCAGATCCAAATGATAGTGATGATGACTATGTTGATGAAGCTGGAGCAGATATCATAAAGTCTGCAACCGAAGAATATTTCTAGTAGACCACCCCAACAGTAGTAGTAGTCCACCATGTAAATATATTAGTCCGAGCACTTTTTCGATAGTTAGACCGATTGTACGCCCTTGCTTGATTGAATGAAGTGAATTGTTTGTTTTGCCTCATGTGCATATGGGTAGTGTTTTCTCTTTAGACCCCCTCTATTCTTAACTCTCATCTTTTCTAAACCCCTCAGATGCCTCCGAGACATGACCCCGGATTTACCTTCCCACCGGAGCTCACTCAGTTGATCCAGCAGCAGAACACTTTGATGCAGTTGCTAGTCCAGAATCAGAATCAGGGGAACAACAACAACAACCCACCATCACCACCACTTGTTGATCACTTAGCCCATTTTCTTAGGCTGAATCCGCCGGTGTTCTCTAGTAGCACCAAGCCGATAGTAGCAGATGATTGGCTCCGCAAGACAGCTAGGGAGTTGACCACGGCAGGATGCACAGATGCGGAAAAGGTGAAGTTTGCCACACATCAGCTTGAAGGACCCGCAGCATCATGGTGGGAGAATTTCACAGCCATTTCCCCTATCGACACTGTCACATGGGACCAGTTTCAGCGGGCTTTCCATACTGCCCATGTTTCAGCAGGAGCTATGGCCGTGAAGAAGTGTGAGTTTCGCAACTTGCGCCAAGGAGGACGGACAGTTGGCCAGTATGTGGAGGATTTTAGTAAGCTAGCACGTTATGCCCCAGATGACGTTGCTACAGATGCAGCTAAGCAGGAGAAGTTTCTGGAAGGACTGAATGATGAGTTGAGCATGCAGTTGATGGTATCAACCTTCAATAAGTACCAGGAGTTGGTAGATCGTGCTCTTATCATTGAAGGGAAGCAACAACAAATTGAGAACCGCAAGAGGAAGTATGGACAAGGGAAGTACAATTTTGGAGCTCAGCAGAAGCCATGTTTTACCCCTAGACCGGGAGGACACTTTCAGCATACCCATGGAGGAGGTAGCTCGCATAATCATAATGGCCCCAAGATCGGTAATGGGAACGGAGGAAGCAACGGCCAGAACCGTACCAACCCATCAACCCCAGCCAAGAGAGACCTGAGACAAGTCACTTGCTTTAAGTTCCAGAAGACCGGACATTACGCCAATGAATTTCCTGAATCCTAGAATGGAAATGGCAATGGAAGCTCTGGGAAGAAGCCAAACCCTTTCAATAGGGGATAGGTGAACCACATTAACGTGGAGGAGGTTGAAGAGCAGCCGAATGCAGTAATCGGTAAGTTTTTGGTTAAGTCTTTTACTGCTCTCGTTCTCTTTGATACTGGTGCATCGCATTCATACATATCAAGGGGATTTGTGGATAAGTATAAATTGCCAACCCAAGCCCTTAGGTCACCCATGTTAGTAACCTCACCTGGAGCAGAGTATATGGCTAGTCTATGGTGTGATCGGTTACCATTAAGGATTGGTAACTATGTGTTTCCTTCAGACCTAATAGTATTCGAATCTCAAGGATTGGATGTGATATTAAGCATGGATTGGTTATCGAAGTATGAAGGGAACATTGAATGCGCCAGTAAGTCAATTTTGCTTACAACGCCAGAAGGAAGAAGGATCAAGTATGTATCCCGGCATGTGCCGAAGAGGACTCAAGTAAATTCTTTAACAGGAGTTGTGCAGGAGGAAGTACCAGTGGTAAAGGATTTCCCTGACGTATTTCCAGAGGAGTTGCCAGGCATGCCACCGGATAGAGATATTGAGTTTTTGACTGAGCTTTTGCCAGGCACAGGACCAATATCTAAGAGACCATACAGAATGCCCGCAAAGGATTTGGAGGAGATTAAGAAGCAGATTAAGGAGTTATTGGATAAAGGTTATATTCGCCCAAGTTCTTCACCTTGGGGATCGCCAGTATTTCCAGTGGAGAAGAAGGATGGAACATTAAGGATGGTTGTTGATTATAGAGGATTGAATGAAGTAACCATCAAGAACAAGTACCCACTACCGATGATTAATGATCTGTTTGATCGATTGCAAGGAGCTAAGGTATTTTCCAAGATCGATCTGCGATCAGGGTACCATCAGTTAAAGATTCAAGAACATGATATACCTAAGACGACATTTACCACTAGCTATGGGCTGTATGAGTATACCGTTATGTCATTTGGTCTGACTAACGCCCCTGCATATTTTATGAACATGATGAACAACGTGTTTATGGTGTTTTTGGATAAGTTCGTCGTAGTGTTCATTGATGATATTTTGGTTTACTCCAATAATGAAGAGGAGCATAAGGAGCATTTGCGTTTGGTACTTGGAAAGCTCAGAGAACATCAGTTATATGCCAAGTTTAGCAAATGTGAGTTTTGGCTGAAGGAAGTTGGATTCCTTGGACACGTTATATCCGGAGAAGGTATAGCGGTAGATCCCACCAAGGTTGACACTGTGACAAATTGGGAAGCGCCAACAACAGTTGGAGAGATCCGGAGTTTTCTTGGACTCGCAGGATACTACCGGAGATTCATTGAAAAATTCTCGAAGATTGTGAAACCTATGACGGAGTTGTTGAAGAAGGATACCAAGTTCAAATGGACTGAAGAATGTGAGGCCAGTTTCCAGGAGTTGAAGAAACATTTGGTTACATAACCTGTGTTGATTTTGCCGGATCAGACCAAGGATTATGAGGTGTATTGCGACGCTTCACGTCGAGGACTTGGAGCAGTGCTTATGCAGGAAGGAAGAGTTGTTTCATATGCCTCATGACAGCTTAAGCCTCATGAGTTGAATTATGCCACACATGATTTGGAGTTAGCAGCCGTAGTGCATGCATTAAAGACTTGGGGACATTTTCTCATTGGAAACCATTGTGAGGTGTACACAAATCACAAGAGTTTGAAGTATATTTTCACACAGAAGGAGTTGAATCTCAGGCAAAGGAGATGGTTGGATCTCATCAAGGATTATGATATGAGATTGCATTATCACCCTGGAAAGGCTAACGTAGTAGCTGGCGCGTTGAGCCGTAAAAGTCATGTCAACACCTTAATGACGGGAGATTTACCAAGAGAGTTAGCCGAGAATCTTCGTGAGCTATGTTTGGAGATAGTTCCGAGAGGCTATGTAGCAGCATTGGAGATTCAGTCTACTTTGATGATAAGATCAGAGAAGCCCAGAAGACTGACAAGGAGATTGCTTCTATTAAGGAGAAAATGAGCAAAGGAAAAGCTAAAGGATTTCGTGATGATGAACACGATACCTTATGGTTTGAAGACCGTGTTTATGTGCCCAATGACCCGGAGATCAGGAAGTTAATTCTACAAGAGGCCCATGATTCACCATATTCGATTCACCCAGGAAATAGCAAGATGTATTTGGATTTGAAGGATACTTTCTGGTGGACCTGAATGAAGAAGGATATTGCAGAGTATGTAGCAGTTTGTGATGTATGTCAGAGAGTAAAGGCAGAGCATCAGAAGCCAGCCGGATTACTACAGCCATTGCCAATACCCGAATGGAAGTGGGATAAGCTAGGCATGGATTTTATTACGGGATTGCCCAGAACTCGTTTAGGCTATGACTCGATTTGGGTAGTAGTCGATCGTTTGACAAAGGTAGCTCATTTCATCCCAGTGAAGACTACCTACACCAGTGCTAAGCTGGCAAAGATATACATGACCAGGATCGTATGTCTGCATGGAGTTCCAAGGAGCATTGTATCAGATAGAGGAACCCAGTTTACCTCAAAGTTCTGGAATCAGTTGCATGAAACTTTGGGTACCAGGCTAGAGTTCAGTACAGCTTTCCATCCGTAGATAGATGGACAGACCGAGAGAGTCAATCAGATTTTGGAGGATATGCTAAGAGCTTGTGCGCTAGATTATGGATCTAGTTGGGATGACAATTTGCCCTATGCGGAGTTCTCTTACAACAACAGTTATCAATCCAGTTTAAAGATGGCCCCTTTCGAAGCCTTGTACGGAAGGAGGTGCAGGACCCCATTGTCATGGGATGAAGTTGGAGACCGCCAGTTGTTTGGACCGGACTTGATTAAGGAATCTGAACAGAAGGTGAAATTGATTCGCGATAGGCTCAAGGTAGCCCAGTCCAGGCAGAAGAGCTACGCAGATTCTAAACGCAAGGAGGCAGTTTACGAAGTCGGGGACCGAGTTTATCTTCGAGTATCTCCACTTCGAGGAGTTAGACGCTTTGGAGTTAAGGGAAAGTTAGCGTCACGTTTTGTAGGACCATACAAGGTTTTGGAGCGTATGGGAGAAGTAGCTTATAAGTTGGAATTACCCGAAGGATTGTTAGGAGTTCACGATGTATTCCATGTTTCCCAGCTGAAGAAGTGCCACGCGGAGATGGATGATATACCGCTGAGAGATACAGTGCCGCTGGAAGCGATTCAGCTGGACAGTGATTTGACTTATGAGGAGAAACCAGTTAAGATTCTTGAGTATGCCAGCCGAGTCACCCGCAGCAAGGTTATCAAGTTTTGCAAAGTTCAGTGGAGCCACCACACGGAGGATGAAGCCACCTGGGAGTGAGAGGAAGATCTGCTGAAGGGCCACCCTCACCTATTTTCTAGCCAACCCGAATCTCGAGGGCGAGATTCATCTTAAGGGGGTTAGGTTTGTAACATCCCAAATTTTCAATTTGGAATGTTATATATTAGATCATCACTGCATATCATATTTTATTTTGGTTGATCCCAGAAATTCTACACAACTCAAGGACCCTTGGAGAGAGTTGGGGATTTCGTTATTTTCATATTTGAGTTTTCTCAAAATTTGAAAATAGGACCGTTTGATTTTATTTATTTTATCTCCAATTATTTCAAATCATAAAATCTGAGAGAGGGAATAAAATGACTTTCCCAAAATAAAGAAATATTGGGGATATAATAAAAAAATCAAATAAGATTTTATTTTGGATTTATTTGCTATTTTATTTGAATTTAGGAAAAATTGCACGTTTTCAAAAGTTGCATTTAGGGCCAAGAAAATGTTCATCCTGTTCTAAATATTTTATTTAGACGGTGAAAATTTGTTTTGGCAATTTTAGATTTTTTATAGATTTTTTCTTACTTTTGACGAAATTGTTTTAAAAAAAACCCGCGCCCGACTGGGCAAGGGCCCAGCCGAGCCAGGCCGGCCCAGCCACCGCCGCCTCCTAGCTCGTGCGGCCGCCGGACTCGGGGAGACCGAGCCAGGCACGCCTCCGCCGCCGACCCCCTCCCCAAGCCGAGTCGCCGCTGCCTTCCCCCCTCCTTAAATAGCCACCCCGGGGCCCCCTGGGAGCCCCGAGTTGCCGCGCCGCCCCGCCCACGCAGCCCCGCCGCCGCCAGCCGCCACTGCTGCCCATCGCCGCCGCCAGGAAGCCCCGCTGGACCGAGCCGAGGTAGCTGCCCCGCCGCCCGATTTTCTGAGAAAAACCGATTTGTTTTTTAGAAAACCCTAGTTTTTGTTTTTTAAATAGATCGGTTTTTCTCCGGTTTTTTTATTTAGTGAGCGTTCCCTCGTCCGTTCGTTTTAACGAATGCGTTCATCGTTTAGTTCCAGAAAATGAAAGTTCGTTCGTTATTCTGTTCATCGTTTTCTTTTTTCTCGGATTATTCCGTGATTATTTCTGATCGTTATTTCTGATCCGATTTTCGTTCTAGTTTAACTTTTCGCTCGTTTATCGGAATCAGGCGGTTCAAGCGCCTGGAGTTTCATGTCGAAACCCTCTTTCCTTTTAACCAACTCAAACAAGTTTTTTGCATCTGTAAAATTTGACCTAGATCCCGAATAGTAAATGAAGCTTGTTTCTTTTGCCGTTTGTCTTTCGATGCCTCGTTTGATTTGATTCTTTTTGCCAACCGGAGTTCTTAAGTTGAACTATCTGGTTAGATCTCTAATTTGAGTTTTACCTGTGCATTAGTTGAGTACTTATTGTATGCTTGTTTGTTTGCGATAGAGTACCCGGAGTGCGCTGCTTGCTACTTCGAATCGCTAGGTTTCATGAATCATCAACAAGGCAAGTAACACTTTGATGATACTTCCTACTGCCCAGTTTGATTGCATTAGATCCATCCTCACACATTGCATGATTAGGATCTAATTAAATTGTGGGTTTTGGGAAGTAGATGAGGTAGAACCTATTACCTGTTTCATTATCAAACCTTTGGGGGTTACTTCTACGTTTCCTTATGTTGCTATGCTATGCTAGTAGACGTGGATTGGGTGAGTGTATCCATGACAGATGTGAGATTGTTAAAATTAATGGTATATCTAAGGTGGCAACTTAAATAGACATCTGGGTGGATTGAGGCACCTGGGTATTCCAGCGATTGCCTGTTTTTCTTTTGGACCGCCACACAGGCTCAAAGGGATCATGAGATTATTCATACGAGAAACTTCCATGTGCAGCCACAAGCTACTATGGGATCTAGCATAGTTGACTAAGTCGTGCAAACTCTTACAGTGGTAGACTAGCAGATGTAGGTGATGTAGGTTGGTACGGTCTACCCGTTCGTAAGGTGCTAGCGCTTCTGAAAGACTATGTCTTGGTCATCTGTTTCTCAAATACCATGTAGTGCGAGAATCCCAACGGAGGAGATAGAGTCTTGTGGGTAAAAGTGCGCAAACCTCTACAGAGTGTATAAACTAATCATGGTTAGACGTGTCCCCGGTTATGGACATCTTGAGTATCTAGTACTTGGATTATCATGTGAATCTCATCATGTCACTCAAATTAATTTTGTTGTGTTTTTAATGATGATGCTTAATTGGGATTGAGAGGGTGTCTACACTCTCAATGTTTAACAACTATCATGATAGTTAAATAAAATTTATTCCTTTGTAGTAGGGAAAAATTGGCTTTACGCAAAACTATAACCATAGAACTTTCCACCAGCCAAATATGCATGTAGGATAGCCTTATTATTTCATTGCTCTCTATGTGTTACATTGCCAGCATATTCCATGTGCTGACCCGTTTCGGGCTACAACGTTCATGTTGCAGACTTTTCAGACGACGAGTAAGGTGCCTTTAGGTCATGGTTCTATACTCAGTGATTGCGTTGGAGTTGATGGACTCACTTATCTTCCAAGCCTTCCACTGTTATCGCTATTAGATGGCTTTAAGCCATATTCATTGTAATAAGTTCTCTTTTGAGACCCTTGATGTAATAAGTGTGTGATTGCTACTCTATTATAGATCCTTCAAGTACTGTGTGGTGTCAGCATTACTGATCCAGGGATGACACCGGAGCACAGAGATTGGACCGTTTGAGGTCTGGTCGCTACAGTGGAATTAGGTTTTTGGATCCGTATCAGATTGTTTGGGGGTACGTGGGTATATATATAGGAGGAAGAAGTACGTCGGTGGAGTAACAGGGGGCCCACGAGGGCGGGGGGCACGCCTGGGGGGCAGGTGCGCCCCCTACCTCGTGGCCTCCTATTAGCTGTCTTGACGTAGGGTTCAAGTCTCCTGAGTTGTATTCGGTGAGAAAATCACGTTCCCGAAGGTTTCATTCCGTTTGGGCTCCATTTGATATTCCTTTTCTTCGAAACCCTAAAACAGGCAAAAAACAACAATTCTGGGCTGGGCCTCCGGTTAATAGGTTAGTCCCAAAAATAATATAAAAGTGGATAAAAAGCCCAGTAATGTCCAAAACAGTAGATAATATAGCATGGAGCAATCAAAAATTATAGATACATTGGAGATGTATCAAACATCCCCAAGCTTAATTCGTGCTCGTCCCCGAGTAGTTAAATGATAAAAACAGAATTTTTGATGTGGAGTGCTACTTGGCATAATTTCAATGTAAATCTTCTTAATTGTGGTATGAATATTCAGATTCAAAAGATTCAAGACAAAAGTTCATGTTAACATAAAAATAATAATACTTCATGCATACTAACAAAGCAATTATGTCTTCTCAAAATAGCATGGCTAAAGAAAGCTATCCCTACAAAATCATATAGTCTGGCTATGCTCTATCTTCACCACACAAAGTATTTAAATCATGCACAACCCTGATGACAAGCCAAGCAATTGTTTCATACTTTTGACATTTTCAAAACTTTTTCGATCTTCACGCAATACATGAGCGTGAGCCATGGATATAGCACTATATGTGGAATAGAATGGTGGTTGTGGAGAAGACAAAAAGAGGGGAAGATAGTCTCACATCAACTAGGTGTATCGACGAGCTATGGAGATGCCCATCAATAGATATCAATGTGACGGAGTAGGGATTTCCATGCAACGGATGCACTAGAGCTATGAGTATATGAAAGCTCAACAAAAGAAACTAAGTGGGTGTGCATCCAATTTGCTTGCTCACGAAGACCTAGGGCATTTTGAGGAGGCCCATCATTGCAATATACAAGCCAAGTTCTATAATTAAAAATTCCCACTAGTATATGAAAGCGACAGAATGAGAGACTCTCTACAATGAAGATCATGGTGCTACTTTGAAGCACAAGTGTGGTAAAAGTATAGTAACATTGTCCCTTCTCTCTTTTTCTCTCATTTTTTTGTTTGGGCCTTCTCTTTCTTTATGGCCTTTTTTTATTTTTCGTACGGAGTCTCATCCCGACTTGTGGGGGAATCATAGTCTCCATCATCCTTTCCTCACTTGGGGAAATGCTCTAAAAATGATGATCGTCACACTTTTTATTTTTCTTACAACTCAACAATTACAACTCAATACTTAGAACAAAATATGACTCTATATGAATGCCTCCGGCGGTGTACCGGGATATGCAATGAATCAAGAGTGACATGTATGAAATAATTATGAGCGGTGGCTTTGCCACAAATACGATGTCAACTACATGATCATGCTAGCAATATGACAATGATGGAGCGTGTCATAAGGAACGGAACGGTGGAAAGTTGCATGGCAATATATCTCGGAATGGCTATGGAAATGCCATGATAGGTAGGTATGGTGGCTGTTTTGAGGAAGGTATTTGGTGGGTGTATGATACCGGTGAAAAGTGCACGGTATTAGAGAGGCTAGCAATGTGGAAGGAAGGAAAGTGCGTATAATCCATGGACTCAACATTAGTCATAAAGAACTCATATACTTATTGCAAAAATCTAGAAGTTATCAAAGCAAAGTATTACGCGCATGCTCCTAGGGGAATAGATTGGTAGGAAAAGACCATCGCTCATCCCCGACCGCCACTCATAAGGAAGACAATCAATAAATAAATCATGCTCCGACTTCATCACATAACGATTCACCATACGTGCATGCTACGGGAATCACAAACTTTAACACAAGCATTTCTCAAATTCACAACTACTCAACTAGCATGACTCTAATATCACCATCCTCATATCTCAAAACAATTATCAAGCATCAATTTTTTCTTAGTATTCAACGCACTCAAAAGAAAGTTTTACAAATCTTGAATACCAAGCATATTTATTATTAAGCAAATTACCATGCTATTAAGACTCTTAAAATAATCTAAGTGAAGCATGAGAGATCAATAGTTTCTATAAAACTAATCCACCACCGTGCTCCAAAAGATATAAGTGAAGCACTACAGCAAAATTATATAACTCAAAAGATATAAGTGAAGCACTAGAGTAAAACTATAGAGCTCAAAAGATATAAGTGAAGCACATAGAGTATTCTATCAAATTCCAAATTATGTATGGCTCTCTCAAAAGGTGTGTACAGCAAGGATGATTGTGGTAGACTAACAAGCAAAGACTCAAATTATAAAAGACGCTCCAAGCAAAACACATAACATGTGGTGAATAAAAATATAGCTCCAAGTAAAGTTACCGATAGAAGTAGACAAAAGAGGGGATGCCTTCTGGGGCATCCCCAAGCTTTGGCTTTTAGGTGTCCTTAGATTATCTTGGGGGTGACATGGGAATCCCCAAGCTTAGGCTCTTGCCACTCCTTGTTCCATAATCCATCAAATCTTTACCCAAAACTTGAAAACTTCACAACACAAAACTTAAAGTAGAAAATCTCGTGAGCTCCGTTAGCGAAAGAAAACAAAAAACCACTTCAAGGTACTGTAATGAACTCATTCTTTATTTATATGGGTGTTATACCTACTGTATTACAAATTCTCTATGGATTATAAACTATTTTACTAGCCATAGATTCATCAAAATAAGCAAACAACACACGAAAAACAGAATCTATCAAAAACAGAACAGTCTGTAGTAATCTGTAGCTAGCGCAAGATCTGGAACCCCAAAAATTCTAAAATAAATTTCTGGACTTGAGGAATTTATCTGTTAATCATCTTCAAAAAGAATTAACTAAATAGCACTTTCCAAATCAAAACGACAGCAGTTCTTGTGAGCGCTAAAGTTTCTGTTTTTTACAGCAAGTTCAACAAGACTTTCCCCAAGTCTTCCCAACGGTTCTACATGGCACAAACACTAATTAAACACAAAAAACACAACCAAAAAAGAGTATAAATAATTTATTTATTACTAAACGTGAGAAAAAAAGGACGGAATAAAAATAAAATTGGGTTGCCTCCCAACAAGCGCTATCGTTTAACGCCGCTAGCTAGGCATAACAAGCAAGAATAGATCTAGGTATTGCCATCTTTGGTAGGCAATCCATAAGTGGCTCTCATGATAGATTCATATGGTAATTTTATTTTATTTCTAGGGAAGTGTTCCATTCCCCTTTTTAATGGAAATTAGAATCTAATATTCCCTTCCTTCATACCAATAATTGCACCAACCGTTCTAAGGAAAGGTCTACCGAGAATAATAGGGCAAGAAGGATTGCAATCTATATCAAGAACGATAAAATCCATGGGCATATAATTCCTATTTTCAACAATAAGAACATCATTAATTCTTCCCATAGGTTTCTTAATAGTGGAATCCGCAAGATGCAAATTTAGAGAGCAATCATCAAAATTACGGAAATCTAGCAAATCACACAAAGTTTTGGGAATAGTAGAGACACTAGCACCCAAATCACACAAAGCATAAATCTCATTATCTTTAATTTTAATTTTAATAGTTTGTTCCCACTCATCATAAAGTTTTCTAGGGATAGAAACTTCCAATTCAAGTTTTTCTTCATAAGATTGCATCAAGGCATCAACGATATGTTTAGTAAACGCTTTATTTTGACTATAAGCATCAGGAGATTTTAGCACGGATTGCAACAAGGAAATACAATCAATCAAAGAGAAATTTTCATAGTTAAATTCCTTGAAATCCATAATAGTGGGTTTAGCAACATCTAGGGTTTTAATTTCTTCAATCCCACTTTTATCAAATTTAGCATCAAGATCAAAAGATTCAGAATTCTTAGAACGCCTTCTAGGTAAAGGTGGATCATATTCAGTCCCATAATTATCCAGATTCATATTGCATAACAAAGATTTAATTGGGGACACATCAATAAACTTTTAGATCTTCATCATTATTTTCATAGGAAGTAGAAGAACACGCTTTTATAAGGGCATCTTTCTTAGCACGCATCCTAGCGGTTCTTTCTTTGCACTCGTCAATGGAAACTCTCATGGCTTTGAGAGACTCATTGATATCATGCTTAGGTGGAATAGATCTAAGTTTCAAATAATCAACATCAAGAGCAATTCTATCAGCGTTCCTAGCCAAATCATCAATCTTAAGCAATTTTTCTTCAATCATTGCATTAATTTTTTTTTGCGAAGTAATAAATTCTTTAATATTAGATTCAAAATCAGAGGGCATCTTATTATAATTTCCATAAGAATTGTTGTAGGAATTACCATAATTATTAGAGGGATTACTAGGATAAGGCATAGGGTTGAAATTTCCTCTATACGCGTTGTTACCAAAATTGTTCCTACCAACAAAATTCACATCCATAGATTCATTATTATTATCAATCAAAGTATACAAGGGCACATCATTAGGATCAGAAGAAACACTCTTATCAGCAAATAATTTCATAAGTTCATCCATCTTTCCACTCAAAACATTAATTTCTTCTATCGCGTGCACCTTTTTAGTAGATCTTTCAGTATGCCATTGAGAATAATTAACCATAATATTATCTAGGAGTTTAGTAGCTTCTCCTAAAGTGATTTCCATAAAAGTGCCTCCCACGGCCGAATCTAAAAGATTTCTAGAAGCAAAATTCAATCCGGCATAAAAATTCTGAACAATCATCCACAAATTTAAACCATGAGTAGGGCAATTACGTATCATTAGTTTCATTCTCTCCCAAGCTTGTGCAACATGTTCATGATCAAGTTGCTTAAAATTCATAAAATCGTTTCTAAGAGAGATGATCTTAGCGGGAGGAAAATACTTAGAGATAAAAGCATCTTTTCACTTGTTCCATGAATCAATACTATTTTTAGGCAAAGATGAAAACCAAGCTTTAGCACGATCTCTAAGCGAAAAAGGAAACAACTTCAATTTAACAATATCATTATCGATATCTTTCTTCTTTTGAATGTCACACAAATCAACGAAGCTATTAAGATGGGTAACGACATCTTTACTAGGAAGGCCGGAGAACAGATCTTTCATGACAAGATTCCGCAAAGCAGTGTTAATTTCACAAGATTCAGCATCGGTAAGAGGAGCAATCGGAGTGCTAAGGAAATCATCATTATTCGTATTGGTGAAGTCACACAATTTAGTATTATCTTGAGCCATCGCGACAAACAAGCAATCCAACACACGAGCAAGCAAAATACAAACGGGAAAAGAGACAAATAGAGAAAGAGAGGGAGGATAGAGACAGAGGGCGAATAAAACGGCAAGGGTGAATTGGGGGGAGAGGAAAACGAGAGGCAAATGGAAAATAATGTAATGCTGGAGATAGGGATTGTGATGGGTACTTGGTATGTTGACCTTTGCGCAGACTCCCCGGCAACGGTGCCAGAAATTCATCTTGCTACCTCTTGAGCACTGCGTTGGATTTCCCTGAAGAGGAGAGGATGATGCAACAAAGTAGCGTAAGTATTTCCCTCAATTTTTGAGAACCAAGGTATCAATCCAGTAGGAGGCTACGCACGAGTCCCTCGTACCTACACAAAAACAATATCTCAACGCAACCAACGCGCCAATGAGTTGTCAATCCCTTCACGGTCACTTACGAAAGTGAGATCTGATAGAGATGATAAATAATATTTTTGGTATTTTTGGTATAGAGATGCAAAGTAAAAAGTAAAAGGCAAAGTAAAAGCAAAGCAATAATAAAGTGATGGAGATTAATATGATGAGAAAGAGACCTGGGGGCCATAGGTTTCACTAGTGGCTTCTCTCAAGAGCATAAGTATTCTACGGTGGGTGAACAAATTACTGTTGAGCAATTGACAGAATTGAGCATAGTTATGAGAATATCTAGGTATGATCATGTATATAGGAATCATGTCCGAGACAAGTAGACCGACTCCTGCCTGCATCTACTACTATTACTCCACTCATCGACCGCTATCCAGCATGCATCTAGAGTATTAAGTTAAAAGCAGAGTAACGCCTTAAGCAAGATGACATGATGTAGATGGATAGTTTCATGCAATATGAAAAAAAAACCATCTTGTTATCCTCGATGGCAACAATACAATACGTGCCTTTCTGCCCCTTCTGTCACTGGGAAAGGACACCGCAAGATCGAACCCAAAGCTAAGCACTTCTCCCATGGCAAGAACAACCAATCTAGTAGGCCAAACCAAACTGATAATTCGAAGAGACTTGCAAAGATAACCAATCATACATAAAAGAATTCAGAGAAGATTCAAATATTATTCATAGATAGACTTGATCATAAACCCACAATTCATCAATCTCAACAAACACACCGCAAAAAGAAGATTACATCGAATAGATCTCCACGAGAGAGGGGGAGAACATTGTATTGAGATCCAAAAAGAGAGAAGAAGCCATCTAGCTACTAACTATGGACCCGTAGGTCTAAAGTAAACTACTCACACTTCATCGGAGGGGCTTGGATGATGATGTAGAAGCCCTCCGTGACCGATGCCCCCTCCGGTGGAGCTCCGGGATAGGCCCCAAGATGGGATATCTTGGATACAGAAAGTTGCGGCGGTGGAATTAGGTTTTGGCTCCGTATCTGATCGTTTGGGGGTATGTGGGTATATATAGGAGGAAGAAGTACGCTAGTGGAGCAACAGGGGGCCCACGAGGGTGGTGGGCGCGCCTGGGGGGCAGGTGCGCCCCCCTACCTCGTGGCCTCCTATTAGCTGGCTTGACGTAGGGTCCAAGTCTCCTGAGTTGTATTCGGTGAGAAAATCACGTTTCCGAAGGTTTCATTCCGTTTGGACTCCATTTGATATTCTTTTTCTTCGAAACCCTAAAACAGGCAAAAAACAGTAATTCTGGGTTGGGCCTCCGGTTAATAGGTTAGTCCGAAAAATAATATAGAAGTGGATAATAAATCCCAATAATGTCCAAAACAGTAGATAATATAGCATGGAGCAATCAAAAATTATAGATACGTTGGAGACGTATCAGGTACTACTGACCCCGCGGTATGGATAAAGGATTTCTTCCTCCACATTCACATGGCCCGCGGGGATGATCTACGCGCCATCAAGTACCTCCCGTTAAAACTCAAAGGACCAGCTCGGCATTGGCTAAATAGCTTGCCAGCAAACTCCATCGGAAGTTGGGAGAACCTGTCAAACGCATTCCTGGACAACTTCGAGGGCACTTTTGTGCGACCACCGGATGCTGATGATTTAAGTCACATAACACAACAGCCCGGAGAGTCAGCCAGGAAATTTTGGACTTGGTTCCTAACCAAAAAGAACCAAATTGTGGACTGTCCGGATGCCGAAGCCCTAGTGGCCTTTAAACATAACATCCGTGACGAGTGGCTCGCCAGACATCTCGGCCAAGAGAAGCCAAAGTACATGGCAGCCCTCACAACACTCATGACCCGCTTCTGCGCGGGCGAGGATAGCTGGTTGGCCCATAGCAACAACACAACAAGCAACCCTGGCACATCGGAGGCTAGAGACAACAACGACAAGCCACGTCACAACAGATACAAGCGCCGCAACAATGGCGATAACGCCGAAGACACGACAGTCAATGCCGGATTCAGTGGCTCTAAATCCGGTCAGCGGAAAAAGCCGTTCAAAAGAAACAATCCGGGCCTGTCCAGTTTGGACCGCATACTTGACCGCTCGCGTCAAATTTACGGCACCCCCGATAAGCCAGCCAACCACACCAACAGAGAATGCTGGGTGTTCAAACAGGTGGCAAGTTAAATGCCGAATGCAAGGAAAAGGGGCTGCATAGCGACGACGAGGAGGAGCCCCGGCCGTCGAACACAGAAGGACAGAAGAAATTTCCTCCCCAAGTGAAAACGATGAACATGATATACGCAACCCATATCCCCAAGCAGGAACAGAAGTGTGCACTCAGGGACGTCTACGCGATGGAGCCAGTCGCCCCAAAGTTCAACCCCTGGTCTTCTTGTCCGATCACTTTTGATCGCAGGGACCACCCCACTAGTATCCGTCATGGCGGTTCTGCCGCATTGGTCCTTGATCCTATCATTGACGGATTCCACCTCACTTGAGTCCTTATGGACGGTGGCAGTAGCCTGAACCTGCTTTATCAGGATACGGTGCGCAAAATGGGTATAGACCCCTTGAGGATCAAACCCACAAAAACCACCTTCAAAGGTGTCATACCAGGTGTAGAGGTCTGTTGCACGGGCTCAATCACACTGGAAGTGGTCTTCGAATCTCCGGATAACTTCTGAAGCGAAGAGTTAATCTTCGATATCGTCCCCTTCCATAGTGGCTATCACACACTACTCGGACGAATCACATTCGCTAGATTCAATGCGGTACCGCATTATGCATACCTTAAGCTCAAAATGCCAGAACCTCGCGGGGTTATAACAGTTAACGGAAACACAGAATGCTCGCTCCGCACGGAGGAGCACACTGCGGCCCTTGCAGCAGAAGTGCAAAGCAGCCTTTTGAGGCAAACCGCCAATTCGGTGACAAGGTCCACAGACACATTCAAGCGAGTCCGGAATAACCTGCAACAGAATCACCAGGCGCATTTAGAGCTCACCTAGCAATTCGGCCTCCGTCCTAGTCCCAGTCAAGCGATGAAATTTGCACCGCACGTACATAACTACGCACTAAAGATACCATGGGTATAGGCGGAGGCACGACTATGGCACGCCCCACAATGCGGTTCAACCGCCCCAGGACCGGTATATCTTTATCATTTTCTTCCTTTAAGGACCCTATTCTATGGAGGCCCTCTTCGATAGCTAGATCATTGGACCCATCACGGGAGGGAAGTACCAAGGGAGCAAGAAGCTTTGACGTACAAGGGAATACCCAGGTGGTCTCTCATACCGATGGTTATACCTGTTTTACATACCCGCACGCAGCTCGCCCTTGGATCGGACATGTCAGATAGTCCTATTTTTGCTTATTGTACTACTTATACACATACGCTTTGACGTATCCTATAAATAACAATACACATCGTCAGCTTATTATTACATTTCTTCATCTTCTTCTTTTTTCCTTGTTTGTCTATTCACGACAAGTTGCTCCCATACATTCTGGTACGTTCAGTACGCCAGGGGCTTTAGTGTACCCCATAACACGACAAGAAAAGTCCGAACACTTTTGACAGTGCGGCACCCTGAACTTATAGCATTATATGCATCAGCTCCGAATCATGTCTTGGGTCAATAGTTGGGTTTGCCCGGCTCCCATGTTTTGGTGCCTTACGTTCCGCTATATCGGCTAAGGTAGCACTGGGAGAACTATTGCGATTGTGTCCCGGTTTTTCTGGACGAGCACCTCAGTAGAGAAAGCCGAAAACTGACTGTCATGATGCGGCGAGAGCTGGTCGCAGTTCGAGAGGTCCCAAATCCCTAAAGATTTTTTCCGCTTCAGGCGAGGAGTCGACCTTGTCCAATTTAGGCGTTCATAGCGCCCCAAGTTCGGCCTTCCGAATACCAGGGGCTTCGCCAAAATTTAAAATTGTAGACTTCTATGGCTAAGTGAGAGTGATAAAGCTTTATAGTCTGATTTCCTGGTTCGTTGTGCTGAACACCTCCTTCGAAGGACGCAAAATTGGGATAAAGAGTGATCAGATTTATCCCGAACACCTCAGTACTAGCTACATGGGGGCAGAAGCCGATGACTAGCCAACTCTCAGATTTTATAAACGGCCGCACATAAGGTAATATTTTAAATCAACAAGCGCTATATAGCGCAGATGAACTCGTTTTCATATTACAGGATCGCATGAGTACATTCATTCAAATAATATATCCTTAGAACATTCCTCCGCCACAAGGCGGGCACCCTTCAGGACGCTGTCATAATACTTGTCGGGGCGGCGATGCTCCTTGCCCTCCTTCACCAGCTTCTCGGGGTCCATCTTCGCCCAGTGCACTTTCGCTCGTGCAAAAGCCCTGCGCGCACCCTCAATGCAAACAGACCACTTTGTGAGTTCAAGCCGTGGGCAGGCATTCACAAGCCGCCTCACCAGGCTGAAGTAGCTGCCAGGCAGGGGCTCACCAGGCCACATCCGGACTATGAGGCCCTTCATGGCCTGTTCGGCCAACTTGTGGAGCTCAACCAATTGCTTCAACTGGTCGCTCGAGGGCATCGGATGTTCAGTCCCAGTATACTAAGACCAGAACAACTTCTCCATCGAGCTCCCTTCCTTGGCCCGGTAAAATTCCGCGGCATCGGACACACTACGGGGAAGATCTGCGAACGCTCCTGGAGAGCTTTGAACTCGGGTAAGTAAAAGGAAAGTTTCCTTCACATGCTTGCTTTGCATAATGAATTCCTTATCCGCCGCTATCTTCTGGACCGCCTGAAGCTCCTGGAGGGCCTTGTGGGCTTCGGCCTTGGCATTTTTTGCGTTCTCAAGGGCCTTCGCAAGCTCAAACCCTTGCATCTTAGAGTCACGCTCCAAGGACTCGTATTTTTTGCAAAATCCTGGAGCTCTTTTTGGACCTCGCCGACTCGAGCCTCTTGCTTCTCACGCTCGGTGCGCTCCTTGGCCGCTTTCTGTTCAGCCTCGGACAACGCCTCCTTCAGGGCCGCCACTTCAGTCGTGGCCCCTAGCAAAATTCATGATGATACCGTGACTTAACAACCACATTCTTTTTTATTCCTTATCAATATACGGACGGGTATTACTTACCTTTGTTCTCTTCGAGTTGCCTCTTGGTAAGGCCGAGCTCTTTTTTGGACCGCTCAAGGTCCCGCTTCAGTGGGAGACCTCCATAGTGTGAGCGGTAGCGGCCAGCAGCGAAGCCTGCTTATTCACATAAGACACATTCTGATTAGACTCTTGTGATTATTATTTGATCCTATGTTTGGTCTTTCTTTGCGAACGCCAAACAAAGCATCAAGGGCTACTATCTATGCTATAACATTTGCTTATAAATTGATTACTTACCTCAAAGCCTGTTAGGAGGCTAGCACAGGCTTCAGTCTGTCCGCTTTTAGCAGACTGAACCTTCTCTACCACCGCACTCATGACAGTGCGGTGCTCTTCATCAATGGAAGCGCCGCGAAGCGCTTCCAGCAAGTTGTCCGGTGCCTCTAGATGGACAGAGGCCATCAACACAGACGGCTCGCCCCCCTTACTGAGGGGTCGCTCAACAGAGTCCGGAACCACGGGAGGTTCCGGCGTAGTATTCGTCCAGGGGCCGGACTTGCTGCCTTCGTCATTAGGGCCCATGGGAGCCTTGCCTCCCATGCGCCCGGCGTTTGGGAGGTCGCCTTGGGGCGCCCCTAGAACTACCTTCCCTTGGCTTGGTGCCCTTCAGGACAACACCTTGGCGTCGTCCATAGGGCGGGGGGAGGAGGCGGTCAAGAGTGAATCACTGTTCATCTCCGACAGGCCCAGAGACCCATCCGAAGAGGATACGTCGAGACGGTCCTTGTGTGGGCTGCATGATCATGTTCGACATGATAAGAAACAATAAAAAGAAATATACCAGAACTGTTATGGTATCCGGATACTTACGACTTCACCAGGGGCTTGTCCCTGGGAAACCACTCCTTGTCGGTGAACGTGGTCGTGGTGGAGCGGTCCAGAAGGAGGGCTCTTCCCTTCTTGGACCCTTCGGCCTCCCCGGATGGGGCGGCCTTCCTTTTCTTATCTCCCCCGGCTGGATGGGGAGAATTTTCTTCTTCCTCCTCGTCTTCGGGGGAGGAGGGCGTCTCGGTGTTATCGGACGATGATTCCGATATAACCTTGCGCTGGAGACCTTTCCTGGTCCTCGCGGCCTTCTTCTCCGGCGCCTTATAGGGTGCCAGAACCAGCATCTCCGTCAGGAGAGTACTTGCTGGATCTCCGGGCAATGGGGCCGGACAATCGATCCGCTCCGCTGTCGCGACCCATTCCTGTCAAATAATGTGGAGGTTCAGATCCCTCACATAATTATACTAGGGAAATAAACGCCTTATGAGATATAAGGAGCTTACCGGATTAGTAGGGCGCTTTGCGCTGAGTCCGCGGTCCTCGGTAAGAGAAGGAGGTACCTCGGCAGACTTGAGCAGCACCCTCCAGATGTCCTGGTGCGTCGTGTCGAAGAGCTCTCACAGCGTCTGGTGCCTTGCCGAGTCGAACTCCCACATATTGAATTCCCGTCTTTGACACGGGAGGATCCGGCGGAAGAGCATGACATGGACCACATAGACAAGCTTGATTTTCTTGCTTATCATGTTTTTAACATAGTTCTAGAGTCCGGTCAGCTCCACCGATGAACCCAAAGATAAGCCCTTCTCTTTCCAGGAGGTGAGCCGCATGGGGATGCCGGATCGGAATTCAGGGACCGCCGCCCAGTTGGTGTCGCGCGACTCGGTGATGTAGCATCACCCCGATTGCCACCCCTTTACGGTATCCACATAGGAGCCTTCGAGCCAGGTGACGTTGGGCATTTTGCCCACCATGGCGCCTCCGCACTCCGTTTGCTGGCTGACCACCACCTTCGGTTTAACATTGAAGGTCTTCAGCCACAGGCCGAAGTGGGGCTTGATGCGGAGGAAGGCCTCGCACACGACGATAAACGTCGAGATGTTGAGGATGAAATTGGGGGCCAGATCATGGAAGTCCAGCCCGTAGTAGAACATGAGCCCACAAATAAATGGGTGGAGGGGAAATCCCAGCACGCGGATGAAATAGGTAAGGAATACAACCCTTTCGTGGGGCTGCGGCCAGGTATCCGGCTTCCCGGAGCTTCATGATGTTCTCCTCCGTAACGGAGGAGGCCATCCACTTGCCTCCCGCTCCGGACATGTTCGGAGTGTTTTTGCAGAGAAGATGCGAACTTGGGCGCTGGAGCTCGAGTGCGCAAGAATGGATGGGCAAGGAAGAAGAAGGCGTGGGTAAAAAAGGAGGAGTCCTTATCCCTTTATAAGGGCGGTAGAAACTACGTGCCTCCCCACTTGTCTGGTTTGCTTATTCCCCAAGCGTCGTGATTGATGGCGCGGTTGGGTTACCCACACCTATATTGATGAGGACCCTGGGATAAGGGGACACGATCTCTGCTTCGACAAGTGTGCCAAGAAAACCGCCTCGCAATGTGTGCAGTAGCTGGTTGAGAAAAACGGTTCGAATAATAACCGGGGCCATGGCGTGATGTCATGTTATGAAAAGTTGTCAGCAGATTAGATTTGTGGAAATATTATACTCTCTACGGTGGTATGCGGAATTTGTTTTCCAGGGCCGGAAATTATCCTTGTGTTCAAACTCTTCTATGGAGTATTCGGAGGAGGAACCCACCTTGCAATGCCGAAGAAAATCTGCGCGCCGGACTCGTCGTCATTGAAGCCTGGTTCAGGGGCTACTGAGGGAGTCCTGGATTAGGGGGTTCTCGGACAGCCGGACTATATACTTTGGCTGGACTGTTGGACTATGAAGATACCATATTGAAGACTTCGTCCCGTGTCTGGATGGGACTCTCCTTTGCGTGGAAGGCAAGCTTGGCAATTCGGATATGTAGATCTCCTCCCTTGTAACCGACTCTGTGTAACCCTAGCTCCCTCCGGTGTCTATATAAACCAGAGGGTTTTAGTCCGTAGGACAACAACAATCATACCATAGACTAGCTTCTAGGGTTTAGCCTCTCCGATCTCGTGGTAGATCAACTCTTGTAATACTCATATCATCAAGATCAAGTAAGCAGGAAGTAGGGTATTACCTCCATCGCGAGGGCCCGAACCTGGGTAAACATTGTGTCCCCCGCCTCCTGTTACCATCCGCCTTAGACGCACAGTTCGGGACCCCCTACCCGAGATCCACCGGTTTTGACACCGACAGCGGCTCGGCGTGGGGAGACGGGCTGCGACGGCGGCGGTTGAGTAGAGGGGGGTGGCTCCGGTTTTAAGGGGGGCTCCGACTTGGGCAAGGGGTCGGCAACGGTGGCTCGGACTCCTTGCCGGAGTCTGGCTTGGACACGGCGGCGCACGGGGAAGGCGGCGGCGCGAGCGGGCCGGCCTGGCACGGCTGGGCCTTCGGCCCAGTCGGGTGACGAAGTTTTTTTTTAAAATAATTTTGCCTGAAAGAAAAATCCTAATAAAAATAAAAAAATTCTAAAAATACTGGAAACAATTTTCACCGTCCAAACCTAATATTTAGGATAAGGTGAACATTTTTCTGGCCTAAAATGCAATTTTTAAAAATGCATATTTTTCTAATTCAAATAAAATGACGAATAAAATACAAATAAAGTAATTATTTGATTTTAAAATTTCTTCCCAATATTCGTCTCTTTTGAAGAAGTCATTTTATCTTCTCCATTTATTTTTATTATTGGAAATAATTGGAGAGAAAAATATTAAAATCAAATTGATCCTCTTTTCAAATTTGAAAAAAAATCAAATATGAAAATTTGTGAAATCCCCAACTCTCTCCTTGGGTCCTTGAGTTGCTTAAGATTTCTAGGATCACAACCAAAAATGCAAATAAAATATGATATGCATATGATGACCTATGTATAACATCCAAATTGAAAATTGGGATGTTACAATCAAGAAATTCACCAAGTGGCACATCATCATTATCAAGCAAGGTACTAGCATCATCATAAGCATCATTCATAGTAGAAGTAGCATCATCAATAACTTAAGACATATCAGAATTTATAGCATGTGGTGGTGTTGCAAATTTACTCATAACAGAAGGTGAATCTAAATCAGAACTAGATGGCAGTTCCTTACCTCCTGTCGTCTTAGAGGGATAAATCTTAGTCTTTGGATCCTTCAGATTCTACATAGTGATAATATGATAATAATCCCAAGTGACTCAACAAATATAGCTATGCTCCCCGACAACGGCGCCAGAAAAAGGTCTTGATAACCCACAAGTATAGGTGTCGGTGTCAAAACCGGTGGATCTCGGGTAGGGGGTCCCGAACTGTGCGTCTAAGGCGGATGGTAACAGGAGGCAGGAGACACGATATTTTACCCAGGTTCGGGCCCTCTTGATGGAGGTAAAACCCTACGTCCTGCTTGATTGATATTGATGATATGAGTATTACAAGAGTTGATCTACCACGAGATCGTAGAGGCTAAACCCTAGAAACTAGCCTATGGTATGATTGTTGTTGTATATGATCTATCGACTAGCCTGGCCTCAGTTTATATAATGCACCAGAGGCCTAGGATAACAAGAGTCCTAGCCGAATACGCCGGTGGGGAGGAGTCCTTGTCTTGATCGCCAAGTCTTGTGGAATCTTCCTTGTATGCGGTAGTTGTCCGAACTAGCCCATGAGTATACGTCCATGGGGGTCCTCGGCCCAATCTAACAGATCGGGAGATGACGTGGTGAGTACCCCCTAGTCCAGGACACCGTCAGTAGCCCCCTGGACCAGTCTTCAAGTTAGGGACGCTCCTCAATTCTTCTGAACTATTCTTCATCTTTGGTCGTCGGTCTTGAAAACTGGTTCAACAAATCTTCTCATCTTCGATCTTGAGGATCGCCAAAATGCATTCGACGAGTTTACACGTCGGGTATCCGAGGAGCCCCTTTAAGTTTCCGGACTTTATCAATGCTTGTTATCTTTATGCCACACCTCGTGTTTGAAATTGTTCCCGGGCGGCAGCATCCTCTTGCGTCCGAGCTCCAACGCCGGACTGTATCCGAGGTGTCGTAAATCACCTTGGTTCAAAGAAGTTTGAAGGAGTTTAGCCGAGCTTAATGCCGGAAATGCCCTCTATGGAGCCAGCCACTAGCGCCCGAGCTTTATGCCGGACTGCTTCCGAGGTGGTGCACCACCCCGAATGTGGGCCGATTTTTGTCAATATTTTTGATTGGTGCAATTTATTATCTGCCGAGATATATAGCCAATAGCCCTCAAGGTGGGTATCGGTCTAAAACCCGAGATGCACATGAAGGATGGCATAAGACCGCTGATCCCAATAGCTACTGAGACTCAGGTTGATTTGCAAAATTGGTCTGAGGATCAAGTCCTAGCTCGGCAGAATACTTTGGGACACAAAAAGCAGCGTGCTCAGTCCTCGAGACTCAGGTTGGGTGCGGCCGACCAACTTGAGAATCAAAATCTCCTCAGAAACTGTATTACACTTAAATTTTTTTGCATTGGACAGGCAATGCAGTAGCCCTCGAGACACTGGTCGGGTGGAAACACCAGATCAGGGGATCGATGTGCCTCTTTAATATTTGTAAATAATAAGCCCGAAGCCCAGTAGCCCGCGAGCCTTAATGCGGGCACGGGTGGCTGAATTAAGGATTGATATCCATAGTAAAATCACAAATTAGGTGTAATGACTCTATGTGTCCAAGTACTTTACAACATTTAATGCTCGGATCCGCATTGTACAAAACTTTGTTGACCGACCATCAGCTTCCACCTCCTCGGCCAGTAGCCGGGGAGTGTTTGCCTTACTTTATAAAGCCTTTATGAGGGCAAAGATTTACAACAAACAAGGCAATCTGGCCATACGGTTTTATAAACAAAGGTACACAGAGAGATATGTTATATTACTGTTTAACAGAAGAAATGTCTTCCAAAGAAAATAGTCCCGCTATCGGTTCCTTTCTTTGGGTTGTCATGATAAGCATGATCATGAAACCTCAGCTCCAATGTAAGAGAAAAATATCGAGGATTTAGTTTGGGAGGCCAGTTAATAGCCCCCGGTAGTGTTCGGCGACAGTCAAGGTCAAGCCGTAAACACTTTGGCCATTGTTATGAATGGCCCGTCATTTAACACTGTTGTCGGATCGCTGACCAGTTTACGCTTATTGTGACAGTCAGTTTTCGGCTTTCTCCACTAAGGTGCTTAACCATGTGAGCTGGAAGCACAATCGCAGTGGTTCTCCCTTTGCACACCTAGCCGAACAAAGCGGAACGTAGGAGGCAAGCGCAGGAACCTCGCAACCCAACTATTGACCGAAGACACAATTCAAAACCAATGCATATATATCAATATCCAAGAATGTTTTTGCCGAATCTCTAAAGGTATCCGGCGTTGCACTGCGAGACTTGTGCTGAAAACACACAAATAGTTTAAAAGTGCCACAATCTTGGAAAACCAAAATATGTCAGTAAAAACTTGACGTCCGAACAAGATCAAGTGCTCGGTGCCAATCCGAAAATTGGCCTTAGAAAAAAAGTGCTTCTGTCGTGCTTTAACATGACACATCCTATCTCAAGACTTCAAGCGGGTCAGCCTACGGCTTCAACCTCCTATCCCGAAGGCGGAGTACTTCTCGTTAGGCCAGCTTAGCAAACTAAACTCTAGCGGCTTTGAGAGAGAAATTAGGCTCCCGGCTAGTGACCACACACTCGTGTTGAAAAAAGGAATGATAAATAATAATAATAAAAAAACTTTGCAACGACTAAGAAGAAGACCACTTATTATAAAACGGCTTAAATAAATTTAAGAGCCCTCAAGTGACTTGGGTAAAAGAATGATTGCATGTACCGAAGTACTTATATCATATCTATGTTCAACCGAACTTTAAACGCGTCTTAACCGACCGTCGGCTTCTCCCTCTTCGATCAAGGACCGAAAAGTGTTATGTACTCCATCTGTCGAGAATATCAACGGTGTTTCCAATAACCAGGCAATCAGGCCATAAGGCTGTAACAGACAAAGCGCGCTCAGGGAACTTATGCTATATTACTGTGAAGTGTAAGAAGCATCTTCGAAGAAAATAGTACCCCCACCGATACCTTTCTTCGGTGCTCATTGTTATTATGAGACTTGTGCAATAGATTTTTTGTACTCAGGAGTTCCGTTGTGTGCCGACCATAATTGAGAACAATAAGAGCGCTAGCTTTTGGCTTCACCCAGTCTGAGGTCCGGCTCGGGTGACCCGATCGTGACAATCGCAGAGGTGCTCCCTTTACTCCCTAGCCGAACAATCGGGAACGTAGGGGTAAACACAGGAGCAAGGCAACCCAGCTTGCAAAACGCTTAAGTCAATATGGTGCATATTGTGGCGTAATACACGAACAAGGAACGAAGCTGTACAAGTATAATCATATGCAAGAGGAAAAGCTTCATGAAGGAAGCCCCCAAATGAATTGGGTATTTGAATTTATGTGTCACAAACAAAGTTTGGACAAGGAAATTTTTTACAAGCAACTTTTTTCCAAAAAAGTATAATGCTTGGTCGAACCGAACACAAGTTAGAAATTAAAGCTTTGAGCATGAAAGCGACTTAGCTGGTTAATGTGTTCGGTATTGATGACGCGGTCCGAGCTTGATGCGGGACAATGTTCCATCCCCCAAGCCGGTCCCGAGGTGGCGGAGCAGAGAGCTCGACACGCTGAAGTGGTGACATAGCACGGTCAATGCAGACCGGCAGAGTGACGCCGAAGTCCCCGGATCATTTTCCTGTGCACAAAAGATAGTGCAAATCGGAGATAATAGTAATAATGATAATTAAAAAACGTTGCATAATAAATAATTTATGCAAAGTGAGTAATTAAAGAAATATGGCCTGGCGCCGAAGTCAATGTCGGTGCAGGGCATCGGTGTGATGCGGTGAAGGCGTGACAAAGCCTGAATTCACAGGTCGGTCCGAGCTCCGGATGCGGCGTTCGCCGAACTATGTACGGAAACTGACCGAACAACCATGCGACTGTCGTTAATGCGGCCACCATTTGATAGACCTGTGTACATATGATGGACAAACCAGAGTAATAATTCCTTGGGAAAAATGAATCAAACAAGCAAAAAATACTAGGATTAATAGCACCTGGTTTATTTGTTGTAGCAATCTGAAGGAAGGTGATTCCCGAAATTGGGACTCGACCCGCACACCCATTGCCTGATGGGCGATAAAACGACGGCACGACAATGCTGGCAAAGGTTGGCTCGCCGAGGCAAAGCCCTTGGTCCAGCTAACGTGACGGAGCTGGTCGACTAGTGACGTCGAAGTGTCCGGAGTAGGTTGATGAAGAGACGGCGAAGCCCCCGATCCAGCCGAGATGTCGAAGCCTCGATGTCAGCCGACGAGTCGAAGTAGGTCGGCATGATGGACACTAGCTTGAAGAAGCAGTAGTGCGGCCCTGCCGATGCAGGTCGTGACGTGGTCGATGCCGGCTTGATGAAGCGACCGTGCGACGATGCCGGTATGCCCATTCCGTGTAATCCGTGGGGCGGCGATGTTGGTGATGATTTATCCTTTGCGATGCTGGACTCTTATTCGGCTTGCCGAGATGATGATCCGAAGAAGTTGAGCTCGGCTCAACAAAGTGACGACGTGTCTAGCGCAGGTCGGCAGCCGTGGAGCAATATTGCCGGACTGGTTTGACACCAGCATGATGTTGAAGATCATGTTCAAAAGATCTTAAAGTTAGTGGGATGTGTTCGGGAACAAAACACAATACCCCATACAAAACTTCCTTCAAAAGGGATGTCCAAAATCCCATTCATAAAAAACGAACTCGGGTCGGATTCGTTTTCGTGCAGAAAACAGATCCGAAAAGTGATGCACTAATTGGAAGGTTCCCAGAGTTTGGACGGTCGGATCAAGCTGAAATTTTGAGAGGTGGTAGATATAGGAATTCCGCAGCCGATCAACGGTTGGATCTTCCAAAGGACGTCCGAGCTAGAAGCTGGACACCACGCCCTAAACTCATCTAGACTACCGTCCAGATTTGACAGGGCTCCGGTATATCGTGGATTGCCAGAGATTCCTCCATCGGAACTCGACGAAATTTTCCAGGGTTGTTGTAGATTCAATTCCTCACAATTCCACCAAAGCGATCGTTAAAAAGACACTTGAGGAGGCGATGGCGGCGGACACAAGTTTGCTGTCCAGAAAAACAGCACGACCGCCTGAGGGCAATGTTGATGTTGAGCCCCCGGGCTCCCTGGATGATTCCTCCATGACCTTGATAGAGATTAGAGTTGATGTTTATAAAGGCCCTCATACGAACATGACGATCGGAGGTAGGGCGCAGTCCTTGGTCAAACCAAGGTGACCACTCGAGCTGGTGACGAAGATGCCGAACTCGCAGTTGATCTGCAGGCAAGCCATCAACCTTTTGTCAAACACACAACGGAACTCTCAATGAAAGCACCAATGTTGGTGTCAAAACTGGCGAATCTCGGGTAGGGGGTCCCGAACTGTGCGTCTAAGGTGGATGGTAACACGAGGCAGAAGACATGATATTTTACCCAGGTTCGGGCCCTCTTGATGGAGGTGAAACCCTACGTCCTGCTTGATTGATATTGATGATATGAGTATTACAAGAGTTGATCTACCACGAGATCATAGAGGCTAAACCCTAGAAGCTAGCCTATGGTATGATTGTTGTTGTATATGATCTATCGACTAGCCCGGCCTCGGTTTATATAATGCACCAGAGGCCTAGGATAACAAGATTCCTAGCCGAATACGCCGGTGGGGAGGAGTCCTTGTCTTGATCGCCAAGTCTTGTGGAATCTTCCTTGTATGCGGTAGCTGTCCGAACTGGCCCATGAGTATACGGCCATGGGGGTCCTCGGCCCAATCTAATAGATCGGGAGATGATGTGGTGAGTACCCCCTAGTCCAGGACACCGTCAATAGGGGATCACAACAGTTTTCGAGGGTAGAGTATTCAACCCAAATTTATAGATTCGACACAAGGGCAGCCAAAGAATATTAGAAGGTATTAGCAGCTGAGTTGTCAATTCAACCACACCTGGAGATTTATTATTTGCAGCAATATAATCTGTAGCAAAGTAGTTTGATAGTAGTGACAGTAGCAACGGTAACAGTAACAGTGGTAGAAGTAATTTGTAGCAAGTGTAACAGTGATGATAGCAATAGTAACGTAACAAGATCAATAAGGATAAATTCGTAGGCATTGGATCGGTGGCTTGTTGGATGATATTCATCATGTGGTAGTTATAACCTAGGGCGATACAACACTAGCTCCAGTTCATCGATATAATGTAGGCATGTATTCCGTAAATAGTCGTACGCGCTTTATTAAAAGAACTTGCATGACATCTTTTACCTACCCTCCCGTGGCAGCGGGGTCCATATTGGAAACTAAGGGATATTAAGGCCTCCTTTTAATAGAGAACCGGAACAAAGCATTAACACATAGTGAATACATGAACTCCTCAAACTACGGTCATCACCGGGAGTGGGCCTGGTTGTTGTCACTCCGGGGTTGTCGGATCATAACCGTAGTAGGTGACTATAACTTGCAAGATTGGATCTAAAACATGGATATAATGATGAAGTCATAAACGGTTCACATCTGAAATCATGGCACCCAGGCCCAAAGTGACAAGCATTAAGCATGGCAAAGTCATAGCCACATCAATCTAAGAACATAGTGGGTACTAGGGATCAGGCCCTAACAAAACTAACTCGATTACATGATGAATCTCATCCAACTCCTCACCGACCAGTGAGCCTACGAAGGAATTACTCACTCCCGGTGGGGAGCATCATGGAATTGGCGATGGAGATAGGTTGGTGATGATGAAGATCGAAGATCCCCCTCTCCGGAGCCCCAAACGGACTCCAGATCTGCCCTCCCGGGGAAGAACAAGGCTTGGCGGCGGATCCGTCTCGTGGATCGCGATAATTCTTTCTCATTGCTTTTTCTGGAATAATGTGAATTTATAGTATCAAGGGGGTCATCAGCGGGGCCACCAGGTGGGTGCAACCCACCTGGGCACGCTAGGAGAGAGGGGCGCACCCTGGTGGGTTGTGCCCACCCAGGGGCCCCTCTTCGGTGGGTCTTCGCTCTAGAAATTATTATTATTGGTATAAAAAATCCTCAAAAAGTTTCGTCCCATTCCGAGAACTTTTATTTCTACACAAAACAACACCATGGTAGTTCTGCTGAAAACATCATCAGTCCGGGGTTAGTTTCATTCAAATCATGCAAATTAGAGTCCAAAACAAGAGGAAAAGCATGAGAAAAAGTAGATACGTTGGAGACGTATCAACAACCTCCGGGATTCGAGGATCCCAAGCTCCCCAATCATGTATACAAACTCAAGAAGGTGCTCTATGGCCTTAAGAAAGCCCCACGCGCATGGTATGAGCACCTTACCGAGTTGTTGCAAGATCGTGGGTTTGAAATTGGGAAAATTGATCCCACTCTTTTTACTAAGGGGGTCAAAGGGGATTTGTTCCTATGCCAACTATATGTTGATGATATTATTTTAAATGATGAGTTTGCCGCACTAATGACCGAGAAGTTTGAGATGCCTATGATGGGAGAGTTGAAGTTCTTTCTTGGATTCGAAGTCAAGCAAAGGAGAGAAGGAACGTTCATCAACCAAGCCAAGTATACCCAAGACTTGCTCAAGAGATTCAATCTAGATGATGTTAATCCGGTCAAGTTTCCCATCCCCACCAAATGCAAGGTTGACAGTGATCCCAATGGTAAAGCGGTGGATCAAAAGGTATATCGCTCCATGATTGGATCATTGCTTTACCTTTGTGCATCTAGATAGGATATCATGTTGAGTGTGGGAATTTGTGCACGGTTTCAAGCCGCACCTAAGGAAATCCACTATGTGGCGGTCAAGTGAATCTTTCGTTATTTAGCTCATACCCCAAACTTTGGCCTATGGTACCCCAAAGGAGCAAGCTTCGATCTCATGGGTTATAGGGACTCGGATTGGGCGGGAGATTGTGTGGAGAGGAAGTCAACTTCCGGAGGGTGCTAATTCCGTGGTCGTTCTTTGGTAAGTTTGTCCTCGAAGAAGCAAAATTGTGTGTCTCCTCCACCAAGGCCGAGTATGTAGCCGCCACAAGTTGTTGTGCACAATTTCTATGGATGAGGCAAACTTTAAAGGATTACGGTGTCACTTGTGACAAAGTGCCTCTTCTATGTGACAATGAAAGTGCTTTCAAGATTTCTCACAATCCGGTGCAACATAGCAAGACGAAGCACATTGAGATTTGTCATCATTTCATTCGAGACCACAACAAGCGTGGAGATATTGAGATCATCTACATCAACACTCAAGAGCAACTAGCGGATATTTTCACCAAGCCTCTAGATGAAACAAGATTTCGCGAGTTAATGTAGCTTGAGTCTAGGCACACCCCAACCACACACATCATTCTATCTTGTTCTAGATGTAGGCATGGACATAGGGGACTATTGTTCTCTCAATGAACTTTCCCTCCCCCCATTATGCATAAATCGGTCAAGTCTTTCACATTAGCCATTTTGATGGTACTTGTGCTTCAAAGACGAGTTTTGGTCATGGGCCCAAGGTTAAAATCTCCCAAGGTTAAAATCTCCACGGTACCATACCAATTGACTCAAACATAGGTGGCTGCGGCCACCACCCTCTCCTTGGGTGGTGTTTGGATTTCCTTGATCTTAGCTAGTCGCTTAGGACCTTGTGTATGTTTTGTGTCACTCCAAGTCTGCTTCTCTTGTTTATTTGTCTTTTGCAATTGGAGTAGCTCCCTTCGGTTTTTCGTGTTTCGTGTCTCTCCCTTGCCTTTCTCTCTTTTTGTTGCTTAAGCCCCCTTCTTGTATTTTCTAGGCGTTGCTTGTTTTCACTGGCACGACACTACCGCTGGGTCTGAGCGGTACCACTGCTTATAGTAATAAGCGGTACTACCGCCGGCCCTGATAACCCACAAGTATAGGGGATCACAACAATTTTCAAGGGTAGAGTATTCAACCCAAATTTATTGATTCGACAAAAGGGGAGCCAAAGAATATTCTCAAGTATTTGCAATTGAGTTGTCAATTCAACCACACTTGGAAACTTAATATCTGCAGCTAAGTGTTTACTAGCAAAGTAATATGATAGTAGTGGTAACGGTAGCAAAAGTAATATTTTTGGTTTTATAGTGATTGTAATAGTAGCAACGGAAAAGTAAATAAGTGAAGAACAATATATGAAAAGCTCGCAGGCATCGGTGATAGAGAATTATGTCGGATGCGATCAATCATGCAACAGTTATAGCATAGGGTGACACAGAACTAGCTCCAGTTCATCAATGTAATGTAGGCATGTATTCCGAATATAGTCATACATGCTTATGGAAAAGAACTTGCATGCCATCTTTTGTCCTACCCTCCTGTGGCAGCGGGGTCCTATTGGAAACTAAGGGATGTTAAGGCCTCCTTTTAATAGAGTACCGGACCAAAGCATTAACACTTAGTGAATACATGAACTCCTCAAACTACGGTCATCACTGGTAAGTATCCCGATTATTTTCACTTCGGGGTTAACGGATCATAACACATAATAGGTGACTATAGACTTGCAAGATAGGATCAAGAACTCACATATATTCATGAAAACATAATAGGTTCAGATCTGAAATCATGGCACTCGGGCCCTAGTGACAAGCATTAAGCATAGCAAAGTCATAGCAACATCAATCTCAGAACATAGTGGATACTAGGGATCAAACCCTAACAAAACTAACTCGATTACATGATAAATCTCATCCAACCTATCACCGTCCAACAAGCCTACGATGGAATTACTCACACACTTTGTTTGAAAATCATGAAATTGGTGATGGAGGAAGGTTGATGATGACAATGGCGACGGATTCCCCTCTCCGGAGCCCCGAACGGACTCCAGATCAGCCCTCTCGAGAGAGTTTAGGGCTTGGCAGCGGCTCCGTATCATAAAACAAGATAAATCCTTCTCCCTGATTTTTTCTCCCCGAACACGAATATATGGAGATGTAGTTGAGGTCGGTGGAGCGTCAGGAGGCCCACGAGGCAGGGGGCGCGCCCAGGGGGTAGGCACGCCCCCACCCTCATAGACAGGGTGTGGGCCCCCTGACGTGGATTCTTCTTCCAGTATTTTTTATATATTCCAAAAATAATACCCGTTGATTTTTAGGTCATTCCGAGAACTTCTATTTCTGCACAAAAATAACACCATGGCAATTCTGCTGAAAACAGCATCAGTCCAGGTTAGTTCCATTCAAATCATGCAAGTTAGAGTCCAAAACAAGGGCAAAAGTGTTTGGAAAAGTAGATACGACACAGACGTATCAACTCCCCCAAGCTTAAACCTTTGCTTGTCCTCAAGCAGTTCAGTTGACAAACTAAAAGTGATAAAGAAAAACTTTTACAAACTCTGTTTGCTCTTGTTGTTGTAAATATGTAAAGCCATCATTCAAGTTTTCAGAAAAGATTATGAGCTAACCATATTCACAATAACATTTAAGTCCCATGTTTACTCATATCAATGGCATAATCAACTAGCGAGCAATAATAATAAATCTCGGATGACAACACTTTCTCAAAACAATCATAATATGATATAACAAGATGGTATCTCACTAGCCCTTTCTGAGACCACAAAACATAAATGCAGAGCACCTTTAAAGATCAAGGACTAACTAGACATTGTAATTCATGGTAAAAGAGATCCAGTCAAGTCATACTCAATGTAAACTAACCGTAATGGATGCAAATGACAGCGGTGCTCTCCAACTGGTGCTTTTTAATAAGAGGATGATGACTCAACATAAAAGTAAATGGATAGGCCCTTCGCAGAGGGAAGCAGGGATTTGTAGAGGTCCCAGAGCTCGGTTTTGAAATAGAGATTAATAATATTTTGAGCGGTATACTTTAATTGTCAACATAACAACCGAGAGATCTCGATATCTTCCATTCTACACACATTATAGGCGGTTCCCAAGCAGAATGGTAAAGTTTATACTCCCCCACCACCAACAAGCATCAATCCATGGCTTGCCCAAAACAACGGTGCCTCCAACTAACAACAATCCTGGGGGAGTTTTGTTTGCAATTATTTTGATTTGAGCATGGGACTGGGCATCCCGGTGACCAGCCATTTTCTCGTGAATGAGGAGCGGAGTCCACTCCTCTTGAGAATAACCCGCCTAGCATGGAGGATACAGACATCCCTAGTTGATACATGAGCTATTCGAGCATACAAAATAGAATGTTTTTTTGAAGGTTTAGAGTTTGACACATACAAATTTACTTGGAACGGTGGGTAGATACCGTAAATAGGAAGGTATGGTGGACTTATATGGAATGACTTTGGGGTTTATGGAATTGAATGCACAAGCAGTATTCCCGCTTAGTACAAGTGAAGGCTAAAAAACTGGGAAGGGACCAGCTAGAGAGCGACAAAAGTCATGAACATGCATTAAAATTAATCAACACTGAATGCAAGCATGAGTAGGATATAATGCACCATGAACATAAATATCGTAGAGGCTATGTTGATTTTGTTTCAACTACATGCGTGAACATGTGCCAATTCAAGCCACTCGAATCGTTTAAAGGAGGATACCACCCTATCAGACCACATCATAACCATTTTAATAGCATGTTGGCACACAAGGTAAACCATTATAAACTCCTAGCTAATTAAGCATGCCATAAGAAACTACAATCTCTAATTGTCATTGCAAACATGTCTCTCTCATAATAGGCTGAATCAGGAATGACGAACTAATCATATTTTCAAAAACAAGAGAGGTCGAGTTCATACCAGCTTTTCTCATCTCAATCAGTTCATCATATATCGTCATTATTGCCTTTCACTTGCACGACCGAATACTGTGGATAATAATAATAGTGCACGCGCGTTGGACTAAGCTGGAATCTGCAAGCATTCAATTCAAGAGAGAAGACAAGGTAATATGGGTTGTCTGTTAGATCAACAACAATGCATATAAGAGCCACTCAACATTTTCATTATGGTCTTCTCCTCTCGACCCCCAAAGGAAAGAAATAAAACAAAACTATTTACACGGGAAAGCTCCCAACAAGCAAAAGTAGAACGAGAAATCTTTTTGGGTTTTCTTTTAGTTACTACCACTACAGGCATGGAAAGTAAACTAGTTAAAAGCTACAACTATTTTTTTGGTTTTTCTTAAGGTTTTCCAAACACACAAGAAGAAAGCGAGAAAATGAAAATAAACTAGCATGGATGATACAATGAAAAAGCATGAGCACCGACAGCTGGCATGCGTGTGTGAACATTAATGTAATGTCGGTGAGAGATACATATTCCCCCAAGCTTAGGCTTTTGGCCTAAGTTGGTCTATACCCAAGGATCAAAGCTGCTCTCTTCGGTGTACTGAGGAGGATCCTCAGGCTCCCACTGGTTGGCGATCTCCTCCGGATTCCACTGATAAATAGACTGACGGTGAGGATCAGATGGTGGCTCCGGCTCTGCAGCTGACATCTGGCTCCGGTAGGCATGAATGGCCTCCGGCAGAACAAGGTACATGCCTGAAAATATGTTGAACAAAGAGGGCGCAGGAAAGGTAATAAAATCACAATATTTTTTTGTTAAATATCAATTTATATTTGAGTGTCTTCTTCTTATCCTTAACAATAAACTCATGTCCTACCATACTCTTATAATCTAGAACAATAGGAGGCAGCAACTTTTCCTCTTTCTCATAATGTCTGATAGGTATATTAAAGTGTGCAGCAAGGCGCGGGGCAAAGATGCCTCCGAGGATGGGGCCCTTAGTACGGTTCAGATTTAACCATTTAGCAACAATAGCGCCTAAACTGAAAGTAGTATCCTGAAACAAGGCATGGCGCAAAATAACAGTATTAGGGACGCTAAGGTTTCCACAGTTCCCGTGATCAATTAAGCATCTACTAGCAAATATTGCGAAGTAACGTAGAACAGGAAAATGTATGCTAGTGATTCTCGCATCGGAAACTTTCCCTGTTTCCCCTACAACAATCATATCTATAAATTCCTCCACATCATTACGATGTGTTTCCTCTATGCTGCCCTCAAAGGGTATCAAACAGACCCGGCAAAAATCATAAAGTGACATCTCCTTATGCTCATCATATAAATAAAATTCCACCGAAGGTGGTGATCTCCTAGCATGGAAATGAAAAATTTGCACAAAGATATTGGTGAGTAAGAGATATTGTTCACGCTGGTCTTGGAGGAAGGCGGTGAGGCCCGCATTCTCAGCCAAATGATAAAAATCTTCATGAATCCCACCTTCTCTAAAGAACTCATCACAAGGCCATTCACATGGCCGAACCTCCGCAGTACGAGGGAGATTATACTTGGGTTTCCTGTTCTCTTCACTTTGCTTATCCTTCTAGCTTTGGCTCGATGAGCCCCTCCAAATCTCTTCATCTTTTTCTAAAAATTTCTGAGATTTTTAGTAACTTAAAATAAAAGTGAACCAAACTCAAGAAGATTGATAGCAACTACTCCTACAAGTGCCTAGAGGCTATATCATGCATTAAAACTATTTTTGACCACATAAATTGGACATGCAAGCTCAAGAACAATGTCACCTAAGAAGCAAAAATTTGCAATAAATAAAGCACTAGAACAAAAACTAATTGGACCATTGGATGAGTCACATACAAAAGAACAATCCCCCAAAGCAGTTTTGTGAGAGGAGCTTTGAGCAAGGAGATCAAAAATGGCAGCAAGAGGAGCAAGAACTAGGGTTTGAGGTGGCTAGTGATTTTTTCTGGAGCAAGACGAAGTGTGTGGGTGCAAGGATAAGTGGAGGGGGCCCACATGGGGTCCACAAGGCAGGGGGCGCACCCTCCACCCTCGTGGGCACGTGGCTGCTCCCCCTGCTGTGTTCTCAGTGCCAGCTATTCTCAAATATTCTAGAAAAATCATATTTCATTTTCAGGGCATTTGGAGAACTTTTATTTTCAGGGTATTTTTTTATTGCAAGGATAATTCAGAACACAGACAGAAAATACTATTTTTACTTTATTTAATCTAAATAACAGAAAGTAAAAAGAGGGTACACAGATTTGTGTTTTCTAAATTCATCCATCTCATGCTCATCAAAAGGAAACTCATTTCGAATAACATGGTTGATGAGGTCTTGTTAACAAACTCATTCAGAAAACAAGGTTGATGAGGTCTTGTTAACAAACTCATTTCGAATAGCATGAAACCAGAGAAATTTCGAATAACACTAGGTTACCTCTATGGGGATATGCACATCCCCAACAATAAGAATATCATATTTCTTCTTGACAGTAGGAAGAGGAAATTCTAAACCTCCAATAGCGATTTTTGAAATTTTTCCAATAGAATTTATACTGTGGACTTGAGGTTGTTTCCTCGGAAAGTGTACCGTATGCTCATTACCATTAGCATGAAAAGTGATATGGCCTTTGTTGCAATCAATAACAGCCCCTGTAGTATTCAAAAAGGGTCTACCAAGGATAATCGACATACTATCATCCTCGCGAATATCAAGAATAACAAAGTCCGTTAAAATAGTAACGTTTGCAACCACAACAGGCACATCCTCACAAATACTGACAGGTATAGCAGTTGATTTATCAGCCATTTGCAAAGGTATTTCAGTAGGTGTCAACTTATTCAAATCTAGTCTACGATATAAAGAGAGAGGCATAACACTAACACCAGCTCCAAGATCACATAAAGAAGTTTTAACATAGTTTTTTTAATGGAGCATGGTATAGTCGGTACTCCTGGATCTCCTAGTTTCTTTGGTATTCCACCCTTAAAAGTGTAATTAGCAAGCATGGTAGAAATTTCAGCTTTCGGTATCTTCCTTTTATTAGTAACAATATCTTTCATGTATTTAGCATAAGGGTTTATTTAAGCATATCAGTCAAACGCATACGCAAAAAGATAGGTCTAATCATTTCAGCAAAGCGCTCAAAATCCTCATCATCCTTTTTCTTGGATGGTTTAGGAGGAAAAGGCATGGGTTTCTGAACCCATGGTTCTCTTTCTTTACCGTGTTTCCTAGCAACGAACTCTCTTATCATAACATTATTCTTTGATTGTGGGTTATCAAGATCAACATCAGGTTCAATTTCTACATCATTATTATTGCTAGGTTGAGCATCAACATGATCATCATTAACATTATCACTAGGTTCATGTTCATTACTAGATTGTGTCTCAGCATCAGAAATAGAAATATCATTGGGATTCTCAGGTGTGTCAACAACAGGTTCACTAGAAGCATGCAAAGTCCTATCATTTTTCTTTTTCTTCCTCTTAGAAGGACTAGGTGCATCAACATTAGTTCTCCGAGAATCTTGCTCAATTCTCTTAGGATGGCCCTCAGGATACAAGGGTTCCTGAGTCATTTTACCTCCTCTAGTCATAACTCTAACAACATTATAATTTTTATTATTATTTAATTCATTAAGCAAATCATTCTGAGCTTTAAGTACTTGTTCTACTTGAGTGGTAACCATAGAAGCATGTTTACTAATAAGTTTAAGTTCACCTTTAACTCTAGACATATAATCACTCAAGTGTTCAAGCATATCAGCATCGTGGTTCAATTGTCTACCAACATAAGCATTGAAATTTTCTTGTTTAACCATAAAGTCATCAAACTCATCCAAGCATTGGCTAGCAAACTTAGTAAATGGGATTTCACATTTATCAAATCTATAGAGAGAATTTACCTTTACTACCTGTGTCGGGTTATCAAGACCATGTATTTCTTCAATTGGTGGTAAATTCTTAACATCTTCAGCTTTAATACATTTTTCTTTCATAATTTCTTTGCCTCTTGCATATCTTCAGGATTGAGAAATAGAATACCCCTTTTCTTCGGAGTTGGCTTAGGAGTTGGTTCAGGAAGTGTCCAATTATTTTCATTAGTTAACATATTATTCAATAGCAATTCAACTTGATCAATAGTTCTTTCCCTGAAAACACAACCAACACAACTATCCAGGTAGTCTCTGGAAGCATCGGTTAGTCCATTATAAAAGATATAAAGTATTTCATTTTTCTTGAGAGGATGATCATGCAAAGCATTAAGTAATCGGAGAAGCCCCCCCAGGATTGTGGGAGACTCTCTTCTTCAATTTGCACAAAATTATATATTTCCCTTAAGGCAGCTTGTTTCTTATGAGCGGGGAAATATTTAGCAGAGAAGTAATAAATCATATCCTGGGGACTACGCACACAACCAGGATCAAGAGAATTAAACCATGTTTTAGCATCACCCTTTAATGAGAATGGAAATAACTTAAGGATAAAGTAATAGCGAGTTTTCTCATCATGAGTAAACAGTGTGGCTTTATCATTTAATTTAGTAAGATGTGCCACAACAGTTTCAGATTCATAGCCATAAAAAGGATTAGATTCAACCAAAGTAATTAACTCAGGATCGACAGAGAAATCATAATCCTTATCAGTAATAAAGATAGGTGAAGTAGCAAAAGCAGGGTCATATTTCATTCTAGCATTCAAAGACTTTTCTTTAAGCTTAGCTAATAATTTCTTAAGATCAGATCTATCATTGCAAGCTAAGGAGTCTCTAGCAGTTTCTTCATCCATAACATAACCCTTAGGAAAAATAGGCAATTCATATCTAGGGGGAGAATCTTCATCATCACTTTCATCAATATTATCAGTTTCAATAATTTCATTCTCTCTAACCTTAGCAAGTTGTTCATCAAGAAACTCACCTAGTGGCATAGTAGTATCAAGCATAGAAGTAGTTTCATCATAAGTATCATGCAAAGCAGAAGTGGCATCATCAATAACATGCGACATATCAGAATGAATACCAGGTGTAGGTGTCGCGAGTTTACTCAAAACATAAGGTGAATCAAGTGCAGAGCTAGATGGAAGTTCCTTACCTCCCCTCGTAGTTGAGGGAAAAATCTTGGTTCTTTGATCTTTCAAGTTCTTCATAGTGACCAGCAGATATAAATCCCAAGTGACTCAAAGAATAGAGCTATGCTCCCCTGCAATGGCGCTAGAAAATAGTCTTGATAACCCACAAGTATAGGGGATCGCAACAGTTTTCGAGGGTAGAGTATTCAACCCAAATTTATTGATTCGACACAAGGGCAGCCAAACAATATTCTCAAGTATTAGCAGCTGAGTTGTCAATTCAACCACACCTGAAAACTTAATATCTGCAACAAAGTGTTTAGTAGCAAATTAATATGATAGTAGTGGTAATGGTAGCAAAAGTAATATTTTTGGTTTTATAGTGATTGTAACAGTAGCAACGGAAAAGTAAATAAGCGAAGAACAATATATGAAAAGCTCGTAGGCATTGGATCGGTGATAGAGAATTATGTCGGATGCGATCAATCATGCAACAGTTATAACATAGGGTGACATAGAACTAGCTCCAGTTCATCAATGTAATGTAGGCACGTATTCCGAATATAGTCATATGTGCTTATGGAAAGGAACTTGCATGAAATCTTTTGTCCTACCCTCCCGTGGCAGCGGGATCCTATTGGAAACTAAGGGATATTAAGGCCTCATTTTAATAGAGTACCGGACCAAAGCATTAACACTTAGTGAATACATGAACTCCTCAAACTATGGTCATCACCGGTAAGTATCCCGATTATTGTCACTACGGGGTTAACGGATCATAACACATAATAGGTGACTATAGACTTGCAAGATAGGATCAAGAACTCACATATATTCATGAAAACATAATAGGTTCAGATCTGAAATCATGGCACTCGGGCCCTAGTGACAAGCATTAAGCATAGCAAAGTCATAGCAACATCAATCTCAGAATATAGTGGATACTAGGGATCAAACCCTAACGAAACCAACTTGATTACATGATAAATCTCATCCAACCCATCACCGTCCAGCAAGCCTACAATGGAATTACTCACGCACGGCGGTGAGCATCATGAAGTTGGTGATGGAGGAAGGTTGATGTTGACGATGGCGACGGATTCCCCTCTCCGGAGCCCCGAACGGACTCCAGATCAGCCCTCCCGAGAGAGTTTAGGGCTTGGTGGTGGCTCCGTATCGTAAAATGCGATGAATCCTTCTCCCTGATATTTTTCTCCCCGAACACGAATATATGGAGTTGGACTTGAGGTCGGTGGAGCGTCAGGGGGCCCACGAGGCAGGGGGCGCGCCCAGGGGGGTAGGCGCGCACCCCACCCTCGTGGACAGGGTGTGGGCCCCTGACGTGGATTCTTCTTCCAGTATTTTTTATATATTCCAAAAAAAATCTCCGTTGATTTTCTTGTCATTCCAAGAACTTTTATTTCTATACAAAAATAACACCATGGCAATTCTGCTGAAAACAGCGCCATTCCGGGTTAGTTCCATTCAAATCATGCAAGTTAGAGTCGAAAACAAGGGCAAAAGTGTTTGGAAAAGTAGATACGATGGCGACGTATCAGGCCCCCACGGTACTGCCGCTCCGAGGCAGGTCATGGGGGTTATGAGTTGGGTAGGGGGAGTTTTTACTCCCCCCTACCCATTTGCCTCTCTCCCACTTCTCGTTGTCTCTCTCCAGCGATGAACAATCAGCAAGGGGCCGCTGCCTCCATGCCATCTTCTGCGTTTCCGTCCGGTGGGATCGTTCCCCACCTTCTCCTCTTGCCATGGATGCCGGTATTGCATCCGCTTTCCTCTCCTATGGTTCTCTTCTTTGAATCTAGGTTTTAGGGCAGTATTGTTGGCATTGTTGATTTTTGGCTAAACTGAGGCTTGAGTAGGGTGTAGAAGTCTGCTAGACTAGGTGGATTGAAGTTTGGTAGGAGAAAGTTTGAATTTGGCACGCCCGGTAGTACGGGATCCAATAGCGGCAGTGGCCGGAGGACCTCCGCCTCGAGCGGTACTACCGCTCCCCTGGAGTGGTGCTACCGCTTGTAGGTGGCACTACCGCTGCGTCGGAGTGGTGCTACCACTCGGGATGCCAACTTCCGTTTCTCTCATACCCTTTCTTGATCCTTTTTGCTTCGTGTTGCTGGCATTTGCAATGTTTTTCATCTGCTTTCCTCGCCTTTGTGTGTGGCAGGTGATGGCAGTTCGGAGCATCTTGTCCGTCGCATCAACCCCAAGCGTCCTGGAGGATCTAAGCGCTATCGCACGTCTGAGGTGACTGGTGCTTCTTATAGTGCTCAATCTATGCAGCCCAAGCAGACCACCAAGCAAACTGCTAACAAGCCAAAGCCGAAGGTCAAGTCTGTGTCAGAGATGTCTGCCAAGGAGTTCTGTGTGACTCGTCGCTGCAATCCATACTCTCAACCTCAAGATCCTGCACTTATCAACCATCCCTTTTGGAACAAACAACAGAAGTCTATCTATTTTGATGTGCTCAAAGCAAAGAAGAACCTGTTTGTGAGTGTCAGGTCTATTGACATTCCCTATCTGGAGAAGGACCATGCTTACTTTGGAGAGTCTCTTGATATGTGTGCTCAACTGAATATCATCAGGATCATGGAGTTCAATAAGGATTTTGATGCTGACATTGTGGCCCAATTTTATGCCACAATTCACTTAGGCACTGATGAGGAAAGGACTATGACGTGGATGACAAATGGAAAAATCCTCTCAGTTAAATGGAAGGCTTCCATGGAGCTTCTGGGTTATGAGGACAAGGGGCTTGATAACCAAGTTGGCTTTCGCCCCCACAAGGAGACCACTTCTACTCACAAGTCCGCTCTTTGGCCATATTCCATGGTGAAGGTTCATCATGTCATGAATAAGAAGACATATGATTTGTTACCCTTTCTGGACATTCTTCAGCGCATATTCAGGCACACTCTTTTCCCTCAGATTGGGAACTTGGATCAAGTTCATTCCTATCTAGTGGATATGTTGCTCTTCTATCAGCATGAGAAGGATGCAAGCACAGGAGAATCTTTGAATGTCTCGCATGTCATGTGGTCGGAGCTCCTCTCGGCCATCACTGAGCGCGAGTGTCCTATCTATGGCCCCTTCCTGATGTTACTTATTGAGAAGGCTTGGGCATTCACCTATCATGATATCATGTTGGTGTTGGGGAACGTAGTATTTCAAAAAAATTGCCTACGATCACGCAAGATCTATCTAGGAGAAGCATATCAACGAGCGTGGAGAGTGTGTCCATGTACCCTCGTAGACCGAAAGCGGAAGCGTCTAGTAATGCAGTTGATGTAGTCGAACGTCTTTGCAATCCAACTGATCAAGTACCGAATGCATGACACCTCTGTGATCTGCACACATTCAGCTTGGTGACGTCCCTCGTACTCTTGATCCAGCTGAGGCCGAGGGTGAGCTCCGTCAACACGACAGTGTGTTGACAGTGATGATGAAGTTATCGACGTAGGGCTTCGCCTAAGCACTACGACAATATGACCGAGGTGTAAAACTGTGGAGGGGGGCACCGCACATGGCTAAAGATCAACTTGTGTGTCTATGGGGTGCCCCCTCCCCCGTATATAAAGGAGGGGAGGAGGAGGCCGGCCGGCCAGAAGGGGCACGCCCAAGGGGGGATCCTACTCCAAGTAGGAATAGCCCTCCTTTCCTAGTCCAAGTAGGAGAAGAAGGAAGGAGAGGGAGAGGGAAAGAGGAGCTGCGCCCCTAGTCCTATTCGGACTCCCCTTGGAGGGGGGGGGGCGACACCTCCTCGCTGCTGCCCTCTCTCTCCCCTAATGCCCACTAAGGCCCATTACTTCCCCGGGGGGTTCCGGTAACCCCTCCGGCACTTCGGTTTTATCCGAAACTATCCTAAACACTTCCGGTGTCCGAATAATATGGTCCAATATATCAATCTTTATGTCTCGACCATTTTGAGACTCATCGTCATGTCCGTGTTGCTCTTCTATCATCCAGGACTCTGAACAACCTTCGGTACATCAAATCACATAACTCATAATACAAATAGTCATCGAACGTTAAGCGTGCGGACCCTACGGGTTCAAGAACTATGTAGACATGACAGAGACACATCTCTGGTCAATAACCAATAGCAGAACCTGTATGCTCATATTGGTTCCTACATATTCTATGAATATCTTTATCGGTCAAACCGCACAACATATGTTGTTCCCTTTGTCATCGGTATGTTACTTACCCGAGATTCGATCCTCGGTATCATCATACCTAGTTCAATCTCGTCACCGGAAAGTCTCTTTACTCATTCTGTAATGCATCATCCTGCAACTAACTCATTAGTCACTTTGCTTGCAAGGCTTATAGTGATGAGCATTACCGAGAGGGCCCAAAGATACCTCTCTGAAACACGGAGTGACAAATCGTATTCTCGATCTATGCCAACTCAAAAAACACCATCGGAGACACCTGTAGAGCATCTTTATAATCACCTAGTTACATTGTGACGTTTGATAGCACACTAAGTGTTCCTCCGGTATTCGGGAGTTGCATAATCTCATAGTCATAGGAACATGTATAAGTCATGGAGAAATCAATAGCAATAAACTAAGCGATCATAGTGCTAAGCTAACGGATGGGTCTTGTCCATCACATCATTCTCTAATGATGTGATCCCATTCATCAAATGACAACACATGTCCATGGCTAGGAAACTTAACCATCTTTGATTAACGAGCTAGTCAAGTAGAGGCATACTAGGGACACTCTGTTTGTCTATGTACTAACACATGTACTAATTTTCTGGTTAATACAATTCTAGCATGAATAATAAACATTTATCATGATATAAGGAAATATAAATAAAAACTTTATTATTGCCTCTAGGGCATATTTCCTCTAGTCTCCTACTTGCACTAGAGTCAATAATCTAGATTACACGGTAATGATTCTAACACCCATGGAGTCTTGGTGTTGATCATGTTTTGCTCGTGAGAGATGCTTAGTCAACGAGTCTGCAACATTGAGATCAGTATGTATCTTGCAAATCTCTATGTCTCCCTCCTGGACTTGGTCGCGGATGGAATTGAAGTGTCTCTTGACGTGCTTTGTTCTCTTGTGAAATCTAGATTCCTTTGCCAAGGCAATGGCACCAGTATTGTCACAAAAGATTTTCATTGGACCCGATGCACTAAGTGTTACACCTAGATCGGATATGAACTCCTTCATCCAGACTCCTTCTACTACTTCCGAAGCAGCTATGTATTCCGCTTCACACGTAGATCCCTCCATGACGATCTGCTTAGAACTGCACCAACTGACAGCTCCACCATTCAATAAAAATACATATCCGGTTTGTGACTTCGAGTAATCCAGATTAGTGTCAAATCTTGCATTGACGTAACCGTTTATGACGAGCTCTTTGTCACCTCCATAAATGAGAAACATATCCTTAGTCCTTTTCAGGTATTTCAGATTGTTCTTGACTGCTGTCTAGTGATCCACTCCTGGATTACTTTGGCACCTCCCTGCTAAACTAATAGCAAGGCATACATCAGGTCTGGTACACAACATTGCATACATGATAGAACCTATGGCTAAGGCATAGGGAATGACTTTCATTTTCTCTCTATCTTCTGCAGTGGTTGGGCATTGAGTCTGACTCAACTTCATACCTTGTAACACATGCAAAAACCCTTTCTTGGCTTGATCCGTTTTGAACTTCTTCAAAACTTTATCAAGGTATGTGCTTTGTAAAAGTCCAATTAAGCGTCTTGATCTATCTCTATAAATATTGATGCCCAATATATAAGCAGCTTCACCGAGGTCTTTCATTGAAAAATTCTTTTTCAAGCATCCTTTTCTGCAATTCAGAAATTCAGTATCATTTCTGATCAACAATATGTCATCCACATATAATATCAGAAATGCTACAAAGCTCCCACTCACTTTCTTGTAAATACAGGCTTCTCCAAAAGTCTGTATAAAACCATATGCTTTGATAACACTATCAAAGCATATATTCCAACTCCGATATGCTTGCACCGGTCCATAAATGGATTGTTGGAGCTTGCACACTTTGTTAGCACCTTTTGGATCGACAAAACCTTACGGTTGCATCATATACAACTCTTCTTTAAGATATCCATTAAGGAATGCACTTTTGACATCATTTGCCAAATTTCATAATCATAAAATGCGGCAATTGCTAACATGATTAGGACGGACTTAAGCATCGCTATGGGTGAGAAGGTCTCGTTGTAGTGAACTCCTTGAACTTGTCGAAACATTTCTCAACAAGTCGAGCTTTGTAGACAGTAACGTTACCATCAGCGTCAGTCTTCTTCTTGAAGATCCTTTTATTCTCTATGGCTTGCCGATCATCGGGCAAGTCAACCAAAGTCCATACTTTGTTCTCTTACATGGATCCCATCTCAGATTTCATGGCCTCAAGCCATTTCGTGGAATCTTTGCTCATCATCGCTTCCTCATAGTTCCTAGGTTCGTCATGGTCAAGTAACATGACCTCCAGAACAGGATTACTATACCACCCTGGTGCGGATCTTACTCTGGTTGACCTACGAGGTGCGATAGTAACTTGATCAGAAGTTTTATGATCATCATCATTAACTTCCTCACTAATTGGTGTAGGAATCACTGGAACTGATTTCTGTGATGAACTACTTTCCAACAAGGGAAAAGGTACAGTTACCTAATCAAGTTCTACTTTCCTCCCACTCACTTCTTTTGAGAGAAACTCCTTCTCTAGAAAGGATCCATTCTTAGCAACGAATATCTTGCCTTCGGATCTGTGATAGAAGGTGAACCCAACAGTTTCGTTTGGGTATCCTATGAAGACACATTTCTCCGATTTGGGTTCGACCTTATCAGGTTGAAGATTTTTCACGTAAGCATCGCAGCCCCAAACTTTAAGAAACGACAACTTGGGTTTCTTACCAAACCACACTTCATATGGTGTCGTCTCAACGGATTTCGATGGTGCCCTATTTAATGTGAATGCACCCGTCTCTAAAGCATAACCCCAAAACGATAGTAGTAAATCAGTAAGAGACATCATAGATCGGACCATATCTAATAAAGTGCGGTTACGATGTTCGGACACACCGTTACGCTGTGGTGTTCTAGGTGGCATGAGTTGCGAAACTATTCCACATTGTTTCAAATGAGGACCAAACTCATAACTCAAATATTCACCTCCATGATCAGATCATAGAAACTTAATTTTCTTGGTACGATGATTTTCCACTTCACTGTGAAATTCTTTGAACTTTTTAAATGTTTCAGACTTATGTTTCATCAAGTAGATATACCCATATCTGCTCAGATCATCTGTGAAGGTCAAAAAATAACGATACCCGCCGTGAGCATCAACACTCATCGGACCGCATACATCAGTATGTATTATTTCCAACAAGTCTGTTGCTCGCTCCATTGTTCCGGAGAATGGAGTCTTAGTCATCTTGCCCATGAGGCATGGTTCGCAAGCATCAAGTGATTCATAATCAAGTGATTCCAAAAGCCCATCAGCATGGAGTTGCTTCATGCGCTTTACACCAATATGACCTAAACGGCAGTTCCGGAAATAAGTTGCACTATCATTATTAAACTTATATCTTTTGGCTTCAATACTATGCGTATGTGTATCACTACTATCGAGATTCAATAAAAATAGACCATTAATCAAGGGTGCATGACCATAAAAGATATTACTCATATAAATAGAACAACCATTATTCTCTGATTTAAATGAATAACCGTCTCGCATCAAACAAGATCTAGATATAATGTTCACGCTTAACGCTGCCACCAAATAACAATTATTCAGGTCTAAAACTAATCCCGAAGGTAGATGTAGAGGTAGTGTGCCGACCGCGATCACATCGACTTTGGAACCGTTTCCCACGTGCATCGTCACCTCGTCCTTAGCCAATCTTCGCTTAATCCATAGCCCCTGTTTCGAGTTGCAAATATTAGCAACAGAACCAGTATCAAATACCCATGCGCTACTGCGAGCATTAGTAAGGTATACATCAATAACATGTATATCAAATATACCTTTCACTTTTCGATCATTCTTATCCGCCAAATACTTGGGGCAGTTCCGCTTCCAGTGACTAGTCCCTTTGCAGTAGAAGCACTCAGTCTCAGGCTTAGGTCCAGACTTGGGCTTCTTCACTTGAGCAGCAACTTGCTTGCCATTCTTCTTGAAGTTTGTCGGATCTCGGGTTCCGGGAAAACCCTCAAGGTTCGAACACTGGGTGCGCGCGATGATCTCCTGCTACCGATCCACGTTCTAGCTTCGCTAAGATCTCAAGGGCTAACTCGACGAACTCGAAACACAAATGACACAAGATTTATACTGGTTCGGGCCACCGTTGTGGTGTAATACCCTACTCCAGTGTGGTGTGGTGGATTGCCTCTTAGGCTAAGGATGAACAGTACAAGGGGAAGAACAGCCTCCTGAGGCGAGGTGCTCTTGTGCTTGGTGGGTGTGAGAATGAACTGAATGAGTCCCAGCCCCCCTACTGTGGTGGCTAATCCTATATATAGAGGCCCTGGTCCTCTCCCCAAATATTGAGTGGGAAGGGAGCCAACAACGGCCAATTTGAAAGGGGACAACTAGTACATCTTATCCTGACAAAATCAGTCTTTGCCTACAAAAGGCTCAGGTGGTGACGCCGCCTTGGGCTCCATGGTGACCTCCGTCTTGCCGTCCTGCTGATCTTGGTCTCTTTGCACTAATATGGAAACCTTTGCTTAACGCCTCGGTACTCCGCGCCCGCGCTTGCTTCCTTAGCACCAAAGAGGAAACAAGGACACTGTGCGCGCTGGCGTCCGCCTGGCGCCTGCCTGATCTTGATCGTCATGGCTCATGTCATTGGAACCTCATGAGGTTTGCCTTGCCTTGAACTCTCTGCCCCTCACGAGGGTCTTGAGCACTTGTTTGTGAAGATGGGCCGTACGGGCCCGCTCACAGAGCCACGCCGTGGGCCGCAGGCAGGCAAGTCTGGGGACCCCCGTTCCCAAAACGCCGACAGTAGCCCCCAGGCCCAAGGCGCGCTTGGGCTTGGCTTCGAGGCGAAGCCAAAGGTCAAGTGCGGAGTGCCGCGGGCCCCAATAGCCTGCGGCCTTGGTCGATGCGCGGTGGTTGATTGGACGTGGGCGTCTCAGCATCCTCATGCTGCCTCGGCAACTGCCCGACTTGAGAAGTCCCTGCGACATGCAAGGAAAAAACCATCATTACCTGTGATCGTGGGGGCGCTGGTTGGCCTTCTCCTGCTATAAATGGGAGCGGGCGGAGCCCCCGTCGCCCATCTCTTCCTATTTCGCTTTCTCCTCCCTCCTCGCGCCATTGCCGACACCAATGGTGCCCATCCGAAGGTTTTCCACGGCGGAGAAAGGAAAGACTCCCCTCGATGGGCTGGTACCGCTCCCGCCGAAGAAGAGGCCGGCCCATCGCCGTGACGAGGCGTCGATGCAGGTGGTGATGAGGCCTTGGTGCGAGCGGCCTCCACCCAGGTATCCGTTACCCCTGTACGCCCAAGCCGGGGGCTCAGGAGGGAGCGACGAGCGTTGGCGCACGCGCCGTGGCCACGGTCGCCGTGGCACGGTGGCGCGCGTCGCCGCCCCTGGAGTCCACGCCATAGACTCCTCACGCGAGCTCGTGCTGTGGGTGGCGATGCCCCCGAGCACTTGTATCCGCTTCCCTTCCTTCTTCTCAGCCGAGATGCCGCCGAGGGGGGCCCTTGAGCTTTGTATACAACACGCCGACTGTGACACGCCGTCGACTGGAGCGGAGGTTGAGGCCGTCTCCTCGGGGAACATTTTCATGACCCGAGGCTGGGGTGAGGTCGCCCGAGTGTGTCGTGCGGAGGGCGCCCTCGCGATCCACTTCGTGTACCATGGTGCCTCCATGTTGTTCTTCAAGGTCTTCGACGCAGAAGGCCGCCATCTGGAGTGTTGCCCCAGGTAGGGTCATCAGGCTGGTGCCACAGCTGGGGCAGGGTCTGCTGCCCACGTCGCCAGCGGCTCCTGTGGTAGCAGCAGCGACACTTGGGAGTCCAGCGATTCTCCCGAGCTCTACGAGACCCCGGAGACGAGCGACGTTAGCTACGTGCCCCCAAGCTCCCTCCGAGCCCGGAGCAGGGCTGCAGCATCAGGCCGCCGCCGCTGATCTGGATGAGGTTGGCGCCTACCTCTGGCGGCCCACTATTGATGATGGTGTCATCCACAAGGGCATGTGTAGTTAGAATTTCCTAAGTTCTTGCCTTTTGTTCCGTGCGAGGAATCAAGAAATGCCCCATGGGGGTGTGCAAAGTTTTTGTAATGGCTCTTGTCAATATTGTTCTTATTATGAACTTGTGCGCGCACGCGTCCTACTTTAGCTCGGTCTCCCTTTCTGACCTCGCGACGACTTGGCGCTCTATGCTGACAGGTCCCGGTCCCCAGGCAGGCTGCAGTCGTCGCTGGTATGCCAGGTCATGTGCCGTGGTCAAGGCCAGGAGGTGAGAAACCCGAGGTCCAGTAAGAGTTCCTGAGGCGCCATGCTTAGGAGGTCCCCTTTAGCGCTCAAGCAGCCATAGAGAGGTAAGAAAGGGGGGGGGTGACGTTGCTACAGCAGGGCTGCGGTTAATATGGTTCTTAGTCCTTAGCGGTTTAGCCAACCCGGGCTCGGGACTTATTTTGACGGTCCGGAGTTGATTCCTCATGATGCGCCAGATTCATGCATAGGCGTCCGGAGCATAGCTAAGCCAGGCCCATGTGAGCCTCGCCCTTCTCCACGATCTCCTTCATGCTCTGCGTCCTCAGGTCCCGGCCCTTGAGCAAGCTCAGCCGCCACTGGTATGCCAGGTCGCGTGCCATGGTCAAGGCCAGGGGGTGAGGGCTGGAGAGCCAGTAAGAGCTCCTAAGTCGCGATGCTCAGGAGCCCCCCTTTTATCGCGCAAGCGGATTGCATGGGAGAAGAGGGAGCTTGCGGTCCCGGCTGTCGTCGCCTTCAGGAGATTCCTGCAAGCCAGCACATGGAGAGACACAGTTTGCCATTACGGTTGTCGGTCCGTCGATGGTCGCTCCGCGAGGAGATTAAGGCACTGAGGGCCTGGTGAGGTGACATGCGCGGGGCATGCCGCGAGCCAGAGCTCGACCGCTCAGGTTTGTCGACGTTGTAGGGACGGACCCGAGCACAAGCGTCATGCCAGCGTGAGTAGCCCCCGTGGCCGGTGAGAATCAAGCAGGTGATGGTCATAGGTAGATTAAGCATGGAAAGCAAACTGGTTTAGGTAAATGTATGGAAGATACATGTCACTGGGTCAGGCCCGAGCGGCTTGGGGATGATGCAGCCCGAGGGGCGCCCCTAGCAAGGTAAGCTAAAGACATAAAAAGGGATACATGCCACAGGGACGGACCCACACGACCTGGGAATTATGCAGCCCTGAGGGCACTCCTAGCTAAATAAACTCGGAAAATGTCACCTGATTCTGTTGATGAAGGAGAGTTGGGGCGGTTGAAGGTACGCGGTGAAGGGGTCGCTCCTCACGAGCCACCGGGGTCCTGAACCTCGGGAGGCTCTGGGGGTCCAGACGGTTCCTTGAGGACCGTCTCCATCTCCGTGAGGACAGCATGGTGCCTGGCCTCCTGAGTCGCCACGGCGCGCCGCAGGTTGCGCTGATAGGCAGACGCCACGTTCGGCAGGCAAAAAGGCATGCTAACATAGCTGTGTGGTGGGCCCTCGCAGCATCCTACGCGCGAAGGCCAGAAGGGCTCCTGAGACGCGGCTCTGTTGAGCCCTGGGATGTCGATGCAGACGTGCAGCCCGGCATCCTGGCCTGGATGGGAGGTTGCACCAGGTGAATGGCGATCGCAAAGCATGGCCCTTGCATCTTGCAGCTCCTGGGCGGTTGCTAGCTCTTGAGCACTGCGTTGGATTTCCCTGAAGAGGAAGGGATGATGCAGCAAAGTAGCGTAAGTATTTCCCTCAGTTTTTGACAACCAAGGTATCAATCCAGTAGGAGGCTACGCTCGAGTCCCTCGTACCTACACAAAAACAATAGCTCAACGCAACCAACGCGCTTAGGGGTTGTCAATCCCTTCACGGTCACTTACGAAAGTGAGATTTGATAGAGATGATAAATAATATTTTTGGTATTTTTGGTATAGAGATGCAAAGTAAATAAAGTAAAAGCAAAGCAATAATAAAGTGATGGAGATTGATATGATGAGAAAGAGACCCGGGGGCCATAGGTGTCACTAGTGGCTTCTCTCAAGAGCATAAGTATTCTACGGTGGGTGAACAAATTACTGTTGAGCAATTGACAGAATTGAGCATAGTTATGAGAATATCTAGGTATGATCATGTATATAGGCATCACGTCCGAGACAAGTAGACCGAAACGATTCTGCATCTACTACTATTACTCCACTCATCGACCGCTATCCAGCATGCATCTACAGTATTAAGTTAAAAACAGAGTAACGCCTTAAGCAAGATGACATAATGTAGAGGGATAGTTTCATGCAATATGATAAAAAACCCATCTTGTTATCCTCGATGGCACCAATACAATACGTGCCTTGCTGCCCCTTCTGTAACTGGGAAAGGACACCACAAGATTGAACCCAAAGCTAAGCACTTCTCCCATGGCAAGAACAACCAATCTAGTAGGCCAAACCAAACTGATAATTCGAAGAGACTTGCAAAGATAACTAATCATAAATAAAAGAATTCAGAGAAGATTCAAATATTATTCATAGATAGACTTGATCATAAACCCACAATTCATCGATCTCAACAAACACACCGCAAAAAGAAGATTACATCGAATAGATCTCCACGAGAGAGGGGGAGAACATTGTATTGAGATCCAAAAAGAGAGAAGAATCCATCTAGCTACTAGCTATGGACCCATAGGTCTGAAGTAAACTACTCACACTTCATCAGAGGGGCTTGGATGATGATGTAGAAGCCCTCCGTGATCGATGCCCCCTCCGGCGGAGCTCCAGAACAGGCCCCAAGATGGGACCTCGTGGATGCAGAAAGTTGCGGCGGTGGAATTAGGTTTTTGGCTCCGTCCATGATCGTTTGGGGGTACGTGCATATATATAGGAGGAAGAAGTACGTCGGTGGAGCTTCGAGGGGCCCACGAGGCAGGGGGAGCGCCCTAGGGGGGGTGGCGCCCCCTACCCTCCTGACCACCTCGTGGCTTCCTTGACGGAGGGTCCAAGTCTCCTGGATCTTATCCGATGAGAAAATCACGTTTCCGAAGGTTTCATTCCGTTTGGACTCCGTTTGATATTCCTTTCCTTCGAAACCCTAAAACAGGTAAAAACAACAATTCTGGGCTGGGCCTCCGGTTAATAGGTTAGTCCCAAAAATAATATAAAAGTGGAAAATAAAGACCAATAATGTCTAAAACAATAGATAATATAGCATGCAGCAATCAAAAATTATAGATACGTTGGAGACGTATCAAGCATCCCCAAGCTTAATTCCTGCTCGTCCTCGAGTAGGTAAATGATAAAAACAGAATTTTTGATGCGGAGTGCTACTTGGCATGATTTTAATGTAATTCTTCTTAATTGTGGTATGAATATTCAGATCTGAAAGATTCAAGACAAAAGTTCATATTGACATAAAAATGATAATACTTCAAGCATTCTAATTAAGCAATTATGTCTTCTCAAAATAACATGGCCGAAGAAAGTTCGTCCCTACAAAATCATATGGTTTAGTCATGTTTCATTTTCGTCACACAAGAATGCTACTATCATGCACAACCCCGATGACAAGCCAAGCAATTGTTTCATACTTTAGTAATCTCAAACCTATAAACTTTCACGCAGTATATGAGCGCGAGCCATGGACATAGCTGTCGGTGTACTAGAGTAGGGGTACCCTAGTAACCCGAAGTTGTGCACGGGCAGTCGCAGCATCCCGCGGAAAGGCTTGCCGGGTGACCGCCAAGGTCCTCCGTGGTTCCTTTGGAGCCATTCAAGGACAAAGTATCCAAGCCAAGGAGACAAGACCCCGACAAGAGGAGCTTGCCGGGAATGCCAACCAAGGCATCTCAAGGAACTTGCCGCGATGCGCCACGCATCCCGGCAAGGCCCGGTGAGTGACAAGCGTCGCCACGATGGCAAGTTCACCGGGCCTTGCCGGGACGCGTGGCGCGTCGCGGCAAGTTCCTTGAGATGCCTTGGTTGGCCTTCCCGGCAAGCTCCTCTTGCCGGGGTCTTGTCTCCTTGGCTTGGATACTTTGTCTTTGAATGGCTCCAAAGGAACCACGGAGGACCTTGGCGGTCACCCGACAAGCCTTGCCGCGGGATGCTGCGACTGCCCGTGCACAAGTTTGGGATACTAGGGTACCCCTACTCTAGTACACCGACAGGAGCCCCCGGGCCTGGGCCATACACGGTGTCGAGCGCTGTTGGGCCAGGCCCAAAACAGGGCACGGGCACACGCAGCCTGGGTTACGCCGTATCTCTCCCCGTATCCACCGCGCCCTCCCCGAACAGCACGCGTTGATTGCGGCGTCGTGGGAGAGATCGTGGGTGGTTTCTTTATTCGGAAAGGCGGAATGTCCGCCCCCTCCCTCTTTATAAGCATGGGAAACAGGGGTAGTTCGCCCATTCGCCGGTTGCTACTCCAATCTCGGAAACCTCCACCGCTCCCTTGTCTTCCCAAAGCTGAAAGAGAGCAGCGCCCCGCCCCCCATCGCCACCAGCACCACCAACACCGTCGACCTCCTCCACCACTTCCTCCATGGCTCCGAGAGCCGACAAAGGGAAGGTTGTGAAGTCGACCGAGGCGCAGCGGCTTGCGACGCTGCGAAAGGAGCGGGCAATCTTCCCCCCCAAGCTCGCCGCAAGGGAGCTGAGGGAGAATTACTACCTCTTCTGGTCGACGGAGACGCGAGCGCATCCGCGCATGAAGGTACTTCTAGCCGCCGCTTGGAAAATGGCTCCAAATGGATATCCTTTCTTCGCCTTGTTCTTCTACTGCGGGCTCTGCCCGCCTTTCTCTGAGTTTTTCTGCGATATTATGAACACCTACGGGTTCCGCCTCCTTGACTTCACCCCCAATGCTGTTCTGACCATGGCAATTTTCGCACATCTCTGTGAAAACTTTGTCGGAGTCTATCCCAATGTAGCCCTTTTTCGCCACTTCTTTATGCCCCGAGTAGAGAGAGGAGAGCCTTTATCCGGCGGAATCGCCTGGATCTCGAGGGCCGGCAAGAAGGACACTTATCTGGAGGGAGAGTTCCGCGGCAAGTGGGAGGACTGGAGAGCAGACTGATGCTGGATTGTCGAGGAGAACCCGCAGCCGTTTACCGCCCGACGCCAAGCCCCAGTAGCACGCGGCAGCGATTGGAGTGACGTGGCCCCGGAAGACGATAGGCTGAAGATTGCCGTCACCCGGATCCAACGCCTCAGGCTTGCCGGGCTCACTGTAGGCGCTGTTGGCGCAGATTTTCTTCGCCGCTGCATCGCCCCACTGCAGGAACGGAGGAGACCCGCCTGGGAATTCAAGAATGCGGTGGATATCATGAGGCTGCGTCCGGGCCTCAACTTCAACTTCACTGTTCTGGAGCTTAACGCGATGCTCCAGGAGCTGTTCAAGTATGACCCTTAACATCCCGAAGTGTTCAGGTTGCCGAAAGGTGTCGTTCCGCTGTGCAACAACTCCGCGCTCGACCGCATCCGTGCAATGATGCCGCTGTGCGATTCGCATGGAATTGTCCCAACTTGGCAAGAGCCTGGAGACGACGTCGTGCAGGAGTTCTTTGACGGCTCGGTAGAAGTGCCGGTCCGCTCCGACAAAAAGAATAGCCTCACCCGCGACACCACCGATGCGGAGATGACACACATCGCCACTAGTCTGGAAGAGGTGGCGGCAGCCGCAGCCGCGGGCGAATTTGGATTCACCGTGGAGGAGGCAGAGGCAGAAGAGGCGGCAAGCCGTGCCGAGCGAGAGGAGCTCGTCGGTGAGAAAGAGCTTGCCGGGCATGACGTCGAGTCGAGCGAGCCCGCCGAGGATACGAGCGGCTCGCTGGAGATCAACTCCTCTTCCTCCTCATCTTCAGGCAGCTCGCCGCAAGCAGAGCCTCCATCCCCACCAAGAAGGCGTCTCCGCAAGGCCGGGGACGTAGCGGGGCGGCGGGCGAGTCAACAGTCGCCGCGCCGCGCGACACGCTCCACCGCGGCAAGCACTGTTGCCGCGGGAGCACCTCATGCTGCTGCGGCAACTGGAGCGGGGTCCACTCGGACCACCGCTTCTGCTCCTGCCGCTTCTCACGCCGCGGCGGCAGCCGGAGCGAGGTCGTCTCGGACCACCGCCACTGTTCCCGCCAAGCGGCCAAGGGAAACTACTCCTCCGCATCCTCGCCCCAGACGTGAGCCGGACTTCGACTTCTCCGCGTTCAGCTCCGTCGAGGAAGAAGAAGAGTAAGATTCTCTTGTTGTACTTGTAGTTTACCTTGAGGAGAAGACCGCATTCATCACTCCATGTGGCACGTACTGTTTCATACGGATGCCTTTTGGTTTAAAAAAATGCTGGTTCAACATTTGCAAGGGTAGTCCATGTCGCTCTTGAGCCACAAATACACAGAAATGTGGAAGCCTACATGGATGACATAGTGGTCAAGAGCAAGGACAAGGCAACTCTGATTCAAGATTTGGACGAGACCTTTGCAAATCTGCGCAAGATCAGCCTCAAGCTCAACCCCGAGAAGTGTGTGTTTGGAGTCCCCTCCAGCAAGCTTCTCGGGTTCTTCGTGTCTCAGCGGGGAATCGAAGCCAATCCCGACAAGATCAAGGCCATTGAGAAGATTGAAGCACCAAAGCACGTCAAGGATGTACAAAGACTTGCCGGTTGCGTGGCTGCTCTCAGCAGGTTTATCTCTAGGTCTGCTGAGTGCGCCCTGCTGTTTTTCAAAATATTGAAAAAGGCAGGTCCAATGAAATGGACTCCGGAAGCGGAGGCTGCGCTGCAAGACTTGAAGAGATACCTGTCCTCCACTCCAACACTTGTCGCACCTAAGCCACAAGAGAAGTTGCTGTTGTATATAGCGGCAACCAATCAAGTGGTTAGTGTTGCGTTAGTAGCAGAGAGGGAGGCAGATGACGAGCCAGCAACCACGGTAGGCGCATCCAGCGACAAGCAGGGGGCTTCCTCGACAAGCTCTGGTCCCGACAAGGATGGATCTGCGCAGACGCGCGAGGAGATACAGGAGAGAATGGTACATCGCCCAGTTTACTTTGTCAGTTCCCTTCTGCAGGGGGCTAGGTCAAGGTACTCTGGCGTGCAGAAATTGCTTTTCGGCCTTCTCATGGCCTCGAGAAAGCTGCGCCATTACTTCCAAGCACATGAGATCACAGTTGTCACTCGATTTCCGCTGAAGAGGATACTACAGAATCCAGAAGCGACAGGCAGGATTGTTGAGTGGGCACTGGAACTGTCAAGCTTTGGCCTCAAGTTTGAGAGTACTTCAACTATCCAAAGCAGAGCATTGGCAGAATTCATAGCAGAATGGACGCCAACACCAGATGAAGAAATTCCAGAAACGAGCATCCCCGTCGAGGAAGCAAGCAAAGAGTGGCTGATGTACTTTGATGGTGCCTTTTCGCTGCAAGGCGCCGGCGCTGGCGTGCTGCTTGTCGCACCCACCGGAGAGCACCTCAAGTACGTAGTCCAGATGCACTTTCCCAAGGAGCAAGCAACAAACAATACTGCAGAGTATGAAGGCTTGCTTGCCGGTCTCAGGATCGCGGCAGACCTTGGGATCAAGAGGCTCATTGTCAGGGGTGACTCGCAGCTTGTCGTCCGCCAAGTGAACAATAGCTATCAGAGTCCGTTGATGGAAGCCTACGTCGACGAAGTGAGAAAGCTAGAAGAGCACTTTGACGGCCTACAGATGGAGCATGTTCCAAGAGCTCAGAACGCCATTGCCGATGGCCTATCAAAGTGCGCCGCACTTAAGTTACCTGTGGAACCAGGGATCTTTGTGCTCAAGCTGACTCAACCGTCTGTAACGCCATCAACTGGACAGAGCAAGAAGAGGAAGTTGATTTCTGGTGAGTATTTTCCGGCAGAGCTTCCCGAAGCCGCCGCCAAGAAGGTCCCCAAGATCAACGCCAAGAGCGCTGAGGAGCAGTCTGCTCCGGCAAGGCATAGGGTTTGTTCCGTTGAAGTAGAAGCTCCCGACAAGTTTTGCTCCGGCAAGCTTGCCGGGGAACGTCAAGCTCCGGCAGAGCCGCAGGTTCTCGCCATAGAAGCGGATGTTCCCGCAGCAGCAGATTTGCCTTTAGTCCTTGTTGTCGAGCCACAAGCTCCAGCATGGACACAGCAGATTGTCCGTTTCCTTCAGATAGGAGAACTTCCCGAAGAGCAAGAAGAAGCGGAAAGAGTAGCCCGGCAGTCAAGTATGTACCAGTTTGTCGACAACACACTATACAGAAGAAGACTCAACGGTGTGAAATTGAAGTGTATTCACCGGGAAGACGGACAAAAGCTGTTGGCAGAGATACATGGAGGCATATGTGGTCACCACATTGGCGCAAGAGCACTTACCGGCAAAGCATTCCGGCAAGGTTTCTTTTGGCCGACAGCCCTCCAGGATGCAACTGCACAAGTAACCAAGTGTGAAGCGTGCCAGTTCCATTCCAAGCAGATACACCAACCAGCTCAAGCTCTCCAGACGATCCCTTTATCCTGGCCATTTTCGGTCTGGGGGCTCGACATCCTCGACCCCTTTCCCCGAGCAGTCGGGGGCTTTGAGTACTTGTATGTTGCAATCGACAAGTTCACAAAGTGGTCGGAAGTGGAAGCAGTGAGGAAGGTGACAGCACAGTGAGCAGTCAAGTTCTTCAGGTCGATTGTTTGCCGCTTCGGGATCCCTAACAGGATAATCACCGATAACGGTACGCAATTCACGAGCCGCACCTTCATGCAGTACGTCCAAGATCTTGGCGCCAAGGTCTGCTTCGCTTCTGTTGCTCAGCCAAGAAGCAACGGTCAAGCGGAGAGGGCAAATGCTGAAGTGCTGCGTGGGCTCAAGACCAGGACTTTCGACAGGCTGCACGAGTGCGGAAGAAACTGGATCGAGGAGCTGCCGGTGGTTCTTTGGTCGATCAGGACGACGCCAAATCGAGCCACTGGCCAGACACCTTTTGCTCTAGTCTATGGAGCAGAGGCAGTTCTCCCCACGGAACTCGTATACGGGTCACCTCGAGTGCTCGCTTATGATGAGCTTGAGCAAGAGCAGCTGCGACAAGATGACACGCTGCTCCTTGAGGAAGACCGTCTTCAGGCTACTGTACGAGTTGCTTGCTACCAGCAAGCTTTGCGCCCCTACCATAGCCGCAAAGTTAATGCCAGAAGTCTCGAGGAAGGTGACCTTGTTCTTCGGCGTGTTCAGTCCGCCAAGAATTCCAACAAGTTGACGCCAAAGTGGGAAGGCCCTTACCGGGTGAAACGAGTCACTAGGCCTGGCACTGTCCGCCTTGAGACCGAAGATAGCATTCCGGTGAGCAATTCCTGGAACATTGAGCATCTTCGTAAGTTTTACCCGTAAGGCGCGGTTGCCGGAACCTGTTCCGGCAACCACCTTTTGTACAAGTCTTGCCGCTGTTGCATGTAATCCTTTGTACAAAGCCGGGCGCAGACCCCGTGCATAAGTAAAGCTCATATGCTCCGCATATCTTGTCAATTTCATGCTTTCCATTTTTTGCATATGTGATCTGACACTTTGTGCAGCACCTACTCCCGGTAAGAAATAACGAGCCGTAAGGCTCCTTATCTTTATTTTCTCCTCTTTCTTTTTTCTCAAGGAAAGGAAGGTTCCCTCGCCCACAAGTTTGCCGGGGGGGGAAAGGAGAAGATAATAGTATGGACCAGGCGTCGTTCAACAAAAGTTTCGCCTTACCGGGAAGCAAGCAACAGAAAAGCTAAGTTGCCAAAGTTTGAGCAATCAGATTTTTAAAATTTTTAAGTTATCTCCCTTGAACGACCGCACTTTGTATGGAAAAACTGTGCGCAGAGGAACCAACTCGTAGCTAGTTGCACCCTTACTTTGTTTCGAGTCCGCTCAACAACTTAAGTGAGCTGCGACTAGTTGCGACAAGGTTTCTTGTCGGTAGCGGCACCGCCAGCAGGCTGCTGATGTCCCGCACTCAGTGCTCGCAGCTAAGGTGCCTGCACCAGCAAGTTCCCTAAAAGCGTAGGGCAAAAACATACAAAGGGAGGAATCAAGTAAAGGGAATAACATTGCAATCATTACCCGGAATAGAGTTATATTACAAGGTAGCTTGTCGCGGCTCTAACAGATTGTTCTCATAGCATGACCAGTAGCGACAAGAAAAGAAGAAAACGGGCGGCCTAGTCTACGCGATCGCCCTCAATCCTCTTGATCCCGCTCACCTTGTCCACAATGGTGCGACAAGGGTCTTGAGCGCCTCTAGATCAGCATCCGGCGGCAGGGTCTTGAGGACGTTGGTGAGGTTGAGGCCCGGGTTGCGGAAGGCCACCTTCACCAACACCTTTTGAAGAGCTCCTGCGCAGATCTTGCGCGACTCGTCGGCCAGCTGCTTTGGGATCTTCTCCCGGAGCCGCTGGAGGGCCGTCGCCACGCCTTTGAAGAACAAGGTGAGCTTGGCGCTGGGTTGGAGGTTCTCATCAGAGGGATACCCGAGATCCTCCACCCCCAGCTGTGCCAGCTCCCTGTCGATATCTGTGGCAGCTTTCACGAGACCCTCCGTCCAGTGCTCCACATTCTCCCTAAAAGCATTCTGGGCAGCGGCAGCACTCGCCAGCAGCGCCTTGTCGGCCTTGATCTTCTCCTTCAAGGCCACCTCCTGCTCCCTGGCGCCGTCCAGCGTCTTGGTCAAAGTGGTCAGCTTCAACTCAAGATCTGCGTTGGAGTCCTTGGCGGTGCTAAGCTCTTTGCCCTTCTCGGCGAGACGAACCTGCAGCTCTGAGTTGCTGTGGGCGTCCTTCTCCCGCTCACGCTTGAGCGCGGCAAGCTCTTCACCACTCGCCTTGAGATCAGCCTCCAGCTGCGCCACCTTCGTCTCCAGCTCCTTCTTGGCGGCCTCGGCAACTGCGGCAGCATCCTCTGCTTGCTTAAGGGCTCCGCCAAATTTTTGCTCACACGCGGCAAGCTCCTCCTCGTGGCTGTCGAGGTTAACTTTCCGCTGCACCAGTTCGCCCTCCTGCGCAGACAGCTTCTCAGCGGCAAGCCGCTGTTGCTCTTCAACTTCGGCCTTCTCGAGGAAGAAGGCCTTCTGCTCTTCGGCGAGTTGCTCCCGCTCCTCTGCCAGGGACCGGAGAGCTTCCTGGTTGAGACCCCGGAGCTCCTCCGCACGCTTCTCAATGTCCGCTCCTGCCTTCGCGACAAGCGCCTCGCGGGATTCCAGCTTGGCTTGCCGCGCGCGGTAGAGCGACAACAGCTTCCGCAGCAGCCGCTCCTCCTCAGGCTCGCCGCTGCTACTGCTCGGCGCATCAACTAGCGTCAGCCCAGCAGAGGCGAGCACCTCTCCATCAAAGCTCTCTCCCTCGACCGGCGCCCTGGAGCTCGACGCCCAGGGGAGGTTGATGAAGACGCCATCACCGGCCTTCAAGTAGACACCTGGCTAGGGCTCCGCACGCTTCTCAATGTCCCCTCGGCGGTCGACATGGCGCCTGGCGCTCCTGCGGCCTCAGGGCCGTCAGTGCAATCGCCAGACGCCTCGCCAGCTGCTGCGGCGGCAGCTTTTGCGGCCTCGTCGCCGGCGGGATCATCAGCGCCGACTGCTTCTTAAGTGGCAGCGGCGTCGTCGGCAGCAACCTCGGTCTCCATCGGCTCCGCAGCAGATGGGTCTGATGGCCGGAAAAGTGAGAAAGGTCAAGCAAATACCCAAAAAGAAGAAGAACCCAAGGGAAGCTTTGAAGAGAAGATTACCTGTACTGGGTTCGGCAGTCGTAGTCTCCGCCGCCGAGGGGACGCTGGTGCTGTCCCTTGCCGGAGAACTCTCCCTTGCCGGAGGACTCTCCCTTGGCATTTCGGGGGCGGCCTCCGAGCGCTCCTGGTGGGGCTGCTCTGCTCCTACACAAACCAACAGTCAGATGTCAGCAAAGAAAGAGTATCCATGCGTGCCTAACAGCGGAAAGCGAACCATATACTTACGCTGGGGGCTGCTCTGGAGAATAGTTGCCGGGTCCGGCAAGGTTGTCTCGGACGCACCCCCTGCTGTCGCGGTGGGTTCGTCCTCGATGACAATCACCGGGACCTTGGCTCTCTTCGCTGCTCTTTGGGCCAGAGTCCTAAAAAGGAATAAGTTCAGAGTAAAGCAAATGAGATACAAGACAAAACAGCAAGAATTGAAGAACTACAAGTACAACAAGAGAATCTTACTCTTCTTCTTCCTCGCCGGAGCTGAACGCGGAGAAGTCGAAGTCCGGCTCACGTCCGGCGCGAGGAGGCGGAGGAGTAGTTTCCCTTGGCCGCTTGGCGGGAACAGTGGCGGTGGTCCGAGACGACCCCGCTTCGGCTGCCGCCGCGGCGTGAGAAGCGGCAGGAGCAGAAGCGGTGGTCCGAGTGGACCCCACTCTAGTTACCGCAGCAGCATGAGGTGCTCCCGCGGCAACAGTGCTTGCCGCGGTGGAGCGTGTCGCGCGGCGCGGCGACTGTTGACTTGCCGGCCGCCCCGCTACGTCCCCGGCCTTGTGGAGACGCCTTCTTGGTGGGGATGGAGGCTCTGCTTGCGGCGAGCTGCCTGAAGATGAGGAGGAAGAGGAGTTGATCTCCAGCGAGCCGCTCGTATCCTCGGCGGGCTCGCTAGACTCGACGTCATGCCCGGCAAGCTCTTTCTCACCGACGAGCTCCTCTCGCTCGGCACGGCTTGCCGCCTCTGCTGCCTCTGCCTCACCCACGGTGAATCCAAATTCGCCCGCGGTTGCGGCTGCCGGCGCCTCTTCCAGCCTAGTGGCGATGCGTGTCATCTTCGCATCGGTGGTGTCGCGGGTGAGGCTATTCTTTTCGTCGGAGCGGACCGGCACTTCTACCAAGCCGTCAAAGAACTCTTGCACGACGTCGTCTCCAGGCTCTTGCCAAGTTGGGACAATTCCATGCGAATCGCACAGCGGCATCATTACACGGATGCGGTCAAGCGCGGATTTGTTGCACAGCGAAATGACACCCTTCGGCAACCTGAACACTTCGGGATGTTGAGGGTCGTACTTGAATAGCTCCTGGAGCATCGCGTTAAGCTCCAGAACAGTGAAGTTGAAGTTGAGGCCCGGACGCAGCCTCATGATATCCGCCGCATTCTTGAATTCCCAGGCGGGTCTCCTCCATTCCTGCAGTGGGGCGATGCGGCGGCGAAGAAAATCTGCGCCAACAGCGCCTACAGTGAGCCCGGCAAGCCTGAGGCGTTGGATCCGGGTGACGGCAATCTTCAGCCTATCGTCTTCCGGGGCCACGTCACTCCAATCCCTGCCGCGTGCTACTGGGGCTTGGCGCCGGGCGGTAAACGGCTGCGGGTTCTCCTCGACAATCCAGCACCAGTCTGCTCTCCATTCCTCCCACTTGCCGCGGAACTCTCCCTCCAGATAAGTGTCCTTCTTGCCGGCCCTCAAGATCCAGGCGATTCCGCCGGATAAAGGCTCTCCTCTCTCTACTCGGGGCATAAAGAAGTGGCGAAAAAGGGCTACATTGGGATAGACTCCGACAAAGTTTTCACAGAGATGTGCGAAAACTGCCATGGTCAGAACATCATTGGGGGTGAAGTCAAGGAGGCGGAACCCGTAGGTGTTCATAATATCGCAGAAAAACTCAGAGAAAGGCGGGCAGAGCCCGCAGTAGAAGAACAAGGCGAAGAAAGGATATCCATTTGGAGCCATTTTCCAAGCAGCGGCTGGAAGTACCTTCGTGCGCGCATGCGCTCGCGTCTCCGTCGACCAGAAGAGGTAGTAATTCTCCCTCAGCTCCCTCGTGGCGAGCTTGGGGGGGAAGATTGCCTGCTCCTTTCGCAGCGCCGCAAGCCGCTGCGCCTCGGTCGACTTCACAACCTTCCGTTTGTCGGCTCTCGGAGCCATGGCGGAAGTGGTGGAGGAGGTCGACGGCGTTGGTGGTGCTGGTGGCGATGGGGGGCGGGGCGCTGCTCTCTTTCAGCTTTGGGAAGACGAGGGAGCGGCGGAGGTTTCCGAGATTGGAGTAGCAACCGGCGAATGGGCGAACTACCCCTGTTTCCCATGCTTATAAAGAGGGAGGGGGCGGACGTTCCGCCTTTCCGAATAAAGAAACCACCCACGATCTCTCCCACGACGCCGCATTCAACGCGTGTCGTTCGGGGAGGGTGCGGTGGATACGGGGAGAGATACGGCGTAACCCAGGCCACGCGTGCCCGTGCCCTATTTTGGGCCTGGCCCAACAGCGCTCGACACCGTGTATGGCTCAGGCCCGGGGGCTCCTGTCGGTGTACTAGAGTAGGGGTACCCTAGTATCCCGAACTTGTGCACGGGCAGTCGCAGCATCCCGCGGCAAGGCTTGCCGGGTGACCGCCAAGGTCCTCCGTGGTTCCTTTGGAGCCATTCAAGGACAAAGTATCCAAGCCAAGGAGACAAGACCCTGGCAAGAGGAGCTTGCCGGGAAGGCCAACCAAGGCATCTCAAGGAACTTGCCGCGACGCGCCATGCGTCCCGGCAAGGCCCGGTGAGCGACAAGCTCCCGGACGCGACAAGACAACGACCGCGGCAAGGCGCTTGCCGCGGCAAGCCACCACTCTGTGCCCGCGCTCCAGCACATCCACCAACGTGTCGCTCTGGGACCCTTCCAAGCGTACGTGGCGGGAGGCTGTGCAGCTAGCGGTGCGCGGTGGCAAGCGGCACTGACAAGATTGCCATCGTGGCGAGCGGTGGCGTCCCTGACGGTCCCTTTTGCACTATTTAGGCGACGCAGACGGGCATTTAATGCCCTGGTCCCATGCCGTCAGGGTTAGGTATGATACACTGTAGCAGGTAGCTGTACCAACCGCAACACCTTTCCATTCTTACCCTTGTCTACGTTGCCACCTGTTGGTGACCCCTTGAGCATATAAAAGGAGGCCCATGCGCAACGTAGAGGGGGGAGAGGAGGAAGAGAACACTCACGCTCGATCTCGTTGGCTGCTGGGGTGTACTGTAGCACTCCGCGCTCCCGAGCAAGAAATCAATACAAACTACAAAGCAGGAGTAGGGTTTTACGCATCCGTGCGGCCCGAACCTGGGTAAACTGCTCATGTGCTTCGCCTCGATCCGCTCTTCGTGCGACCCTCACCCCCGCCGAACCGAAAGGGACTCGGTCCGCCGGTCCCATAGGTGCTCGTGGATTAGTCCCCCGACAATAGCACTATGGGTGGAATAGAATATAATGAGGGGGTTATGTGGAGAAGACAAAAAAGGAGAAAGTCTCACATCAACGAGGCTAATCAATGGGCTATGGAGATTCCCACCGATTGATGTTAATGCAAGGAGTAGGGATTGCCGTGCAACAGATGCACTAGAGCTATAAATGTATGAAATCTCAACAAAAGAAACTAGTGGGTGTGCATCCAACTTGCTTGCTCACAAAGACCTAGCGCACTTGAGGAGGCCCATTGTTGGAATATACAAGCCAAGTTCTATAATGAACAATTCCCACTAGTATATGAAAGTGATAACATGAGAGACTCTCTACTATGAAGATCATGGTGCTACTTTGAAGCACAAGTGTGGTAAAAGGATAGTAACATTGTCCCTTCTCTCTTTTTCTCTCATTTTTTGGGCCTTCTCTTTTTTATGGACTTTCTCTTTTTTTATTCCTCACTTGGGACAATGCTCTAATAATGATGATCATCACACTTCTATTTATTTACAACTCAAGGATTACAACTCGATACTAGAACAAAGATGACTCTATGTGAATGCCTCCGGCGGTGTACCAGGATATGCAATGAACCAAGAGTGACATGTATGAAAGAATTATGAACGGTGGCGTTGCCACAAATACTATGTCAACTACATGATCATGCTAAGCAATATGACAATGATGAATGTGTCATGATGAACGGAATGATGGAAAGTTGCATGGGCAATATATCTCGGAATGGCTATGGAAATGCCATAATAGGTAGGTATGGTAGCTGTTTTGAGGAAGATATAAGGAGGTTTATGTGTGAAAGAGCGTATCATATCACGGGGTTTGGATGCACCGGCGAAGTTTGCGCCAACTCTCAATGTGAGAAAGCGCAATGCACGGTACCGAAGAGGCTAGCAAGGATGGAAGGGTGAGAATGCGTATAATCCATGGACTCAACATTAGTCATAAAGAACTCACATACTTATTGCAAAAATCTACAAGTCATCAAAAACCTTGGCACTACGCGCATGCTCCTAGGGGGATAGATTGGTAGGAAAATACCATCGCTCGTCCCCGACCGCCACTCATAAGGAAGACAATCAAATAACACCTCATGTTTCAAATTTGTTGCATAACGTTTACCATACATGCATGCTACCGGACTTGCAAACCTCAACACAAGTATTTCTAAATTTCACAACTAGTCAACTAGCATGACTTTGATATTATTACCACCATATCTCAAAACAATCATCAAGCATAACACTTTTCTTAGTATTCAACACACTCATAAGAAAGTTTTATTATTAATCTTGCATACCAAGCATATTAGGATCTTAAGCAAATTACCATGCTATTAAGACTCTCAAAATAATCTAAGTGAAGCATGAGAGATCAATATTTTCTATAAAACAAATCCACCACCGTGCTCTAAAAGATATAAGTGAAGCACTAGAGCAAAACTATAAAGCTGAAAAGATATAAGTGAAGCACATAGAGTATTCTATCAAATTCCAAATTATGTATGGCTCTCTCAAAAGGTGTGTACATCAAGGATGATTGTGTTAGACTAACAAGCAAAGACTCAAATCATAAAAGATGCTCCAAGCAAAACACGTATCATGTGGTGAATAAAAATATAGCTCCAAGTAAAGTTACCGATAGAAGTAGACGAAAGAGGGGATGCCTTCCGGGGCATCCCCAAGCTTTTGCTTTTAGGTGTCCTTAGATTATATTGGGTGCCATGGGCATCCCCAAGCTTAGCCTCTTGCCACTTCTTGTTCCACAATCCATCAAATCTTTACCCAAAACTTGAAAACTTCACAACACAAAACTTAAAGTAGAAAATCTCGTGAGCTCCATTAGCGAAAGAAAACAAAAGAACACTTCAAGGTACTGTAATTAAATCATTATTTATTTATATTTGTGTTATACCTACTGTATTCCAACTTCTCTATGGATTATAAACTATTTTACTAGCCATAGATTCGTCAAAATAAGCAAACAACACACGAAAAACAGAATCTGTCAAAAACAGAACAGTCTGTAGTAATCTGTAGCTAGCGCAAGATCTGGAACCCCAAAAATTCTAAAATAAATTGCTGGACGTGAGTAATTTATCTATTAATCATCTTCAAAAATAATTAACTAAATATCACTTTCCAAATAAAAATGACATCAGTTCTCGTGAGCGCTAAAGTTTCTGTTTTCTACAGCAAGTTCAACAAGACTTTCCCCAAGTCTTCCCAATGGTTCTACTTGGCACAAACACAAATTAAACACAAAAAACACAACCAAAACAGTGTATCAATAATTTATTTATTACTAAACAGGAGCAAAAAAGCAAGGAATAAAAATAAAATTGGGTTGCCTCCCAACAAGCGCTATCGTTTAATGCCCCTAGCTAGGCATAACAAGCAAGAATGGATCTAGGTATTGCCATCTTTGGTAGGCAATCCATAAGTGGCTCTCGTGAAAGATTCATATGGTAATTTTATTTTCTTTCTAGGGAAGTGTTCCATGCCATTTTTAATGGAAATTGAAACCTAATATTCCCTTCCTTCATATCAATAATTGCACCAACTGTTCTAAGGAAAGGTCTACCAAGAATAATAGGGCAACAAGGATTGCAATCTATATCAAGAACGATAAAATCTATGGGCAAATAATTACTATTTGCAACAATAAGAACATCATTAATTCTTCCCATAGATTTCTTAATAGTGGAATCCGCAAGATGCAAGTTTAGAGAGCAATCATCAAAATCATGGAAATCTAGTAAATCACACAAAGTTTTGGGAATAGTAGAGATACTAGCACCCAAATCTCACAAAGCATAAAACTCATATTTTTTAACTTTAATCTTAATATTTGGTTCCCACTCATCATAAAGTTTTCTAGGGATAGAAACTTCCAATTCAAGTTTTTCTTCATAAGATTGCATCAAGGCATCAACGATATGTTTAGTAAACGCTTTATTTTGACTATAAGCGTGAGGAGATTTCAGCACGGATTGCAACAAGGAAATACAATCAATTAAAGAGCAATTTTCATAATTAAATTCCTTGAAATCCATAATAGTGGGTTTAGCAACATCTAGGGTTTTAATTTCTTCAATCCCACTTTTATCAAATTTAGCATCAAGATCAACAAATTACGAATTCTTAGAACGCCTTCTAGGTAAAGGTGGATCATATTCAGTTCCATCATTATCAAGATTCATATTGCAAAACAAAGATTTAATAGGGGACACATCAATAACTTTTAGATCTTCATCATTATTTTCATAGGAACTAGAAGAACACGCTTTTATAAAGGCATCTCTCTTAGCACGCATCCTAGCGGTTCTTTCTTTGCACTCGTCAATGGAAATTCTCATGGATTTGAGAGACTCATTGATATCATGCTTAGGTGGAATAGATCTAAGTTTCAAAGAATCAACATCAAGAGCAATTCTATCAACGTTCCTAGCCAAATCATCAATCTTAAGCTATTTTTCTTCAATTATAGCATTAAAATTCTTTTGCGAAGAAATAAATTCTTTAATATTAGATTCAAAATCAAAGGGCATCTTATTATAATTTCCATAATAATTGTTGTAGGAATTACCATAATTATTAGAGGGATAACTAGGATAAGGCCTAGGATTGAAATTTCCTCTATACGCTTTGTTACCAAAACTGTTCCTACCAACAAAATTCACATCCATAGATTCATTATTATTCTCAATCAAAGTAGACAAGGGCACATCATTAGGATCAGAAGAAACACTCCTATTAGCAAATAATTTCATAAGTTCATCCATCTTTCCACTCAAAACATTAATTTCTTCTATCGCATGCACCTTTTTAGTAGATCTTTCAGTATGCCATTGAGAATAATTAACCATAATAGTATCTAGAAGTTTAGTAGTTTCCCCTAAAGTGATTTCCATAAAAGCGCCTCCCACGGCCGAATCTAAAAGATTTCTAGAAGCAAAATTCAATCCGGCATAAATTTTTTGTATAATCATCCACAAATTCAAACCATGAGTAGGGCAATTACGTATCATTAATTTCATTCTCTCCCAAGCTTGTGCAACATGTTCATTGTCGGTGTCAAAACCGGCGGATCTCGGGTAGGGGGTCCCGAACTGTGCGTCTAGGCCAGATGGTAACAGGAGGCAGGGAACACTTTGTTTTACCCAGGTTCGGGCCCTGTCGAGGGAGGTAATACCCTACTCCTGCTTGATTAATATTGATGATATGGGTAGTACAAGAGTAGATCTACCATGAGATCAAGGAGGCTAAACCCTAGAAGCTAGCCTATGGTATGATTGTTGTGTATGGAGTTGATTGCCTACGGACTACAACCCTCCAGTTTATATAGACACCGGATAGGGTTAGGGTTACATAAAGTCGGTTACAATGGTAGGAGATCTTGAATATCCGCATCGCCAAGCTTGCCTTCCACGCCAAGGAAAGTCCCATCCGGACACGAGACGAAGTCTTCAATCTTGTATCTTCATAGTCCAGGAGTCCGGCTGAAGGTATAGTCCGGCTACCCGAACACCCCCTAATCCAGGACTCCCTCAGTAGCCCCTGAACCAGGCTTCAATGACGACGAGTCCGGCACGCAAATTGTCTTCGACATTGCAAGGCGGGTTCCTCCTCCAAGTTCTTCATAGAAGATTGTAAACACCAAGAGTAGTGTCCGGTTCTGCAAAATAAACTTCCACATATTGCCATAGAGAGAATAATATAAACACAAATCAAATCTGCTGACGTATTCCGTAGTGCGCCATCACACTACGGCCAAGTCCTTTACTCGAATCGTTTTTACTTTTCCACCTCAGCATGTTTTGCGAGGCGGTTTCCTTGGCACGTCTTGTTGAAGCAGAGATCGTGTACCCCTCCTTTACGGGATTCTCATCAATACGGACGTGGGTAACTCAACCATGCCATTCATCATGGTGCTTGGGAGGCATGCGAGTTTTACCAGGCTGGCGGGGATGCACAACTGCATCCGCCCATATAAGGGGATAAGGATCCACCTTTTTACCTACGCCTTCTTCCTCCTTTGCCTATCCATCTCCTGCGCACTCAAGCTCCAGCGCCCAAGCCCGCACTTCCCACCTCAACCTTCTCCAGCAATGTCCGGAGCGGGTGGCAAGTGGATGGTCTCCTCCGTCAAGGAGGGCCATGTCAAAAAGCTAAGGAATGCTGGATACTTGTCCAAAGACATCGCGCACCGGCTTCTCGAGGAGGGGCAACTTCTCCCCACCCCAAGGCCCCATGAGAGGGTAGTATTCCTTCCCCACTTCCTTCACGGACTGGGTTTTCCACTCCACCCATTTTTCCGGGGGCTCATGTTTTACTACGGCCTGGATTTCCACGATCTGGCCCTGAACTTCGTCCTCAACATCTCGGCGTTTATCATCGTGTGCGAGGCTTTCCTCCGCATCCGCCCCCATTTCGGCCTCTGGCTTAAGACCTTCAACGTCAAGCCCAAGGTGGTGCGCGGCAGCCAGGCGGAGTGCGGAGGCGCCATGGCGAGCAAGATGGCCAACGTCCTATGGCTCGAGGGCTCCTTTGTGGAGACCCTGAAGGGGTGGCAATCGTGGTGGTTTTACATCACCGAGCTGCACGATCCGAAATGGACCACAGCCCCTGAGTTCCGATCCGGACCCCCCACGCGGCTTATGTCCTGGAAAGAGACGGGCCTGTCATGGGGCGATGAAAAAGAGCTGACCGGACTACAATCATGCATCCAGTCCTTGGTGAGCAAGCCGATCAAGCTCATCAATGTAGTCCAGGTTATGCTCGTCCGCCGGATCCTCCCGTGTCAACAACGGGACTTTAATCTGTGGGAGTTCGACCCGGCGCAGCACCGAACCCTTAACAGGCTCTTCGACACGACATATGAAGACGTATGGAGGGTGCTAACCAAAGGCGCCGAGGCTCCCACATCCGCTTCCGAGGACCGCCGATACAGCTCGCAGCGTCACGCTAGCGAGGTAGGCTATTTTCACCTTTTACAGGATGTTAAGTTTTTTCATAGTTTGACTCTATGCGGGATCTAAACTCCCTTACCTTTGACAGGCTTGGCGGGTGAAGTCCGGATCGATTAACTGTCCGTCTCCCTTGCCCGAAGACCCAGCCCCCGCTCTACTAGCGAAGCTGCTGGTTCCGGCACCTTATGTGGTGCCGGAGAAGAAGGCCAAGAAGAAGAAGGCCACGGGGACTCGAAAGAGTTCCCGGCATGTGGTGGTGTCGGACTCGTCGTCTGACGAGTCCAAGACGCACTCCTCCCGTAAAGACGAGGAGGAGGAAGAAGAAACCTCTCCCCCTCCATCAGGGGGAGGAAAGAAGAGGAAGGCCGCCCCAGTAGGGGAGGCCGAAGGGTCCAAGAAGAGGAAAACCCCTCCGCCGGACTACGCCCCCGACACCGACGAGGACGAAGAGGAGTGGCCGGACAGGGCCAGGCGTCCGGTGAAATCGTAAGTTCGGATATCAGAATAACTCATGATGTTCCTTTGTTGCATAGCTTTCCGTAATGTTGAATGTAATTATGCAGTCCGCCCCGGGCCAAACTCAATGAGTCGTCGAGCGGCTCCCTCGATTCATCGGACGTGAACTCAGCTCCGCCAGCTATCTCCCCCCGCACTGTGGACGACACCGAAGCGGCATCACAATGAGCTCCGGGGCAGGAGGAGGTGGTCCTGGAGGAGCCGCAAGGCTACCTCCCGGACCCCAGGAGTAAAGCGGACAAGACCCCCCAGGGCTCCAAGTCCGGCTTTATGCCGGACACCGCGCCGGAAGCTTTAACAGTTCCGGACCACGGTGGGCGAACTCCTTCCAAGAGGAGCAAGCCTTCTGAGCCGGCGGCCTCCGTCCAACTGGAGGTGCCGGACAATCTGCTTGAGGTGCTTGATGGCGCCTCCATCGACGAGGAGCACCGTACTATTATGAGTACGGTGATCCAGAAAGTTCAGTCCGCCAAGAGCGGACTGACTGAAGCTTGCGCTAGCCTTCTAACAGGCTTCGAGGTAAGTAAAAATATATAAAAATGGTACCGCATAGACAGTAGCCCCTGATGCTCTGTTTGGCATTCGGAAAGAAAAGCCGAATAGAGGATCTAGTAAATTTCGCAGGAGTCTAACAAAAAGAGTCAATATGTGTATGCAGGCTTCGCTGCTAGCCACCGCCGCACTGACTGCGGAGGTGGGTGCCCTGAAACAGGGTCTCGAGCGGACCGAGCAAGAGCTCGGCCTTGCCAAGCAGCAGCTCGAGGAAAAAGAAGGTAGGAAATACCTTACAGAAAAAGTGCCTATAGAGAGGCGTGATTGCAAAAAATAACAGGATTGCACTGCTTATTATAGGGGCCACGACTGAGGTGGCGACCCTCAAGCAGGCGCTGTCCGAGGCCGAAAAGAAAACGGTCACGGAGCGCATCGAGCGAGAGAAACTTGGGGCTCAGGTCGGCGAGGTGCAGCAAGAGCTTCAGGCTCTCATGGAAAAACATGAGAGTTTGGAGCTTGAGTCAAAGACCCAAGCGTCCGAGCTCGCGGCGGTCCTTGAGACTGCCAAGTCTGCCAAGGCCGAAGCCCAAAAGGTCCTCCAAGAGTTGGAGGAGGTGAAAAAGATAGCAGCGGGTAAGGCATTCTTTATGCAAAGCAGAAATATAAAAGTAAACTACTTGTTACTTACCCGAATCCGGAGCTCTCCAGGGGCATTCGCAGATCTTCCCCGCAGCGTATCCGACGCTGCCGCATTCTACCGTGCTGAAGAGGGCAGCTCGACGGAGAAGGTGTTCTGGTCTCAGTATGCTGAGGCCGGACACCCTGTGCCCTTGAGCGACCAGCTGAAACAGCTGGTCGAGCTCCACAAGGCGGCCGAACAGGCCATGAAGGGCTTCATAGTTCAGCTGTGGCCCGGAGAGGCCCTGCCTGGAAGCTACTTCGGGCTAGTGCGGCGGCTGGTGGAGGCCTGTCCAAGGCTCGAGGTCATCAAGCGGTCCGTCTGCATCGAAGGAGCCCGTAGGGCCCTTGCCCGTGCGAAGGTGCACTGGGGTAAGCTGGACGGTGAGAAGCTTGTGAGGGACGGGCCACCGCGGGGAAGGAGCATCGCAAGCCCGAGAACTATTACAAGGATGTTCTTGAAGGTGCCCACCTTGTGGCGGATGAATGTACCAAGGATGTAATTTTTGAATAAACTCGCTCGTTTTTATCTTGTGCGCTGAAAAACTTGTTCATAGGCGCTTTAAGCAATGCTTGTTGAATTTAAAATATTATTTTCTGTGCGGCCGTTTATCAAAAAATTGAGAGATGGCCAGTCGTCGGCTTCTGCTCCCATGCCACTAGTGCTGGGGTGTTCGGGATAAACCTAAGCGCTCTTTTTCCCATAGTTGGGTCCTTCGAGGGAGGCACTCAGCACAATGAACCAGGCAATCGGACTATAATGCTTGAACACTCTCACTTAGCCATAGAACTTTATAATTCTAAATTTCGGTGAAGCCCCTAGTTCGGAAGACCGAGTTCGGGGCGCTATCCATGCCTTGGCCGGACAAAATCTGGCTCCTCGCTCGAAGCGGCATAAGTCTTTAGGGACTCGAAAAACCTCTCGAACAGCGACCGGTATCTCGCCTCATCATGACAGTTAGTTTTAGCTTTCTCCACTGAGGTGCTTAACCCAGCTCAACCGGGGCACAATCGCAGTGGTTCTCCTAGTGCTACCTTAGCCGATATAGCGGAATGTAAGGCACCAAAACATAGGAGCCGGGCAAACCCAACTATTGACCCAAATCATGATTCGGAGCCGATGCATATAGTGCTATAAGTTCGGGGTGCCGCACTTGTGAAAGTGTACGGACTTCTCACACCATATTAAAGGGTACTGAAGCCCCTGGCGTACTTGCCGTACCACAGTGTACGGGTACAACATGTCATTAATGAACATATATAAAAGAGAGTAATGCAGAAAATAGACAAAAGCTATGCATTGTTTATAGAGAGGCTATTTATCAAAGGCGAACGATACAAGGAGTGCGATAAGCAAAAAGATATTTGGACTATTCAGTATGTCCTGACCAGGGGCAGGCCGCGGAATTGTATTTAAAACAGGTATACCGCTCGTAACAGAGACCACCTGGGAGTTCCATAATGCGGCATGGCTTGTCTGCCTCCCTGGATCTTGCATCATTTGTGCGGCAGTCGAATTGCCGAACAGGTCGTCCGAAGTATGGAGTCCTGAAAGTAAGAAAAAATTAAGAAAAGAATCCGGCAGCCCCTAGTACGTCTTAAGCCGTATTTTGGGCGTGCAGTTATTGTGCCCCTTCCCCTGTGCCCATGGTATTTCAAGGGCGTAGTTATGTAGGCGAGGTACTGGTTTCGCTATGTCGCGAAAGCTGGGGTTGGGGCCGCATTGCTACGCTTGCTCTGGGTGTGCCAGGCTGGTCTGCTGTGGGTTACTCCGGGCGCGCTTGGCAGTGTCTGACTTTTTAATGGCTGGACTAGAGAATTGCCTGAGAAGGCTACTATGTACCTCCGCTGCGAGAGCCGCCGTATGCTCCTCCGTACGGAGGGAGTGTTCGGTGTTTCCATTGACCGTAATTACTCCTCGAGGGCCTGGCATCTTGAGCTTGAGATATGCATAGCGCGGCACCACATTGAATTTTGCGAATGCGGTTCGTCCGAGCAGGGCGTGATAGCCACTGCGGAACGGGACTATATCAAAGATTAACTCTTTGCTTCGGAAATTGTCCGGGGATCCGAAGACCACGTCAAGTGTTACTGAGCCTGTACAGTTGGCTTCTACACCTAGTATAACGCCTTTAAAGGTCATTCTTGTGGGCTTAATCCTTGAGGGATCTATGCCCATTTTCCGCACTGTATCCTGATAAAGCAGGTTCAGGCTACTGCCGCCATCCATGAGGACTCTTGTGAGATGAAATCCATCGATGATTGGGTCGAGAACCAATGTGGCGAAGCCGCCATGACGGATGCTAGTGGGATGGTCCCTTCGATCAAAAGTGATCGGGAAGGAGGACCATTGGTTGAACTTTGGGGTGACTAGATCTATCGCGTATACGTCCCGTAGCGCACGCTTCCGCTCCCGCTTCGGAATGTGGGTTGCGTATATCATGTTCACCGTCCGCACTTGTGGGGGAAAGCCCTTCTGTCCATTGTTGTTCTGCGGCTTGGGCTCCTCGTCGTCGCTGTGCAGCTCCTTGTCTCTGTTTTCGGCCCTTAACTTGCATGCCTGCTTGAACAGCCAACAATCCTTGTTAGTGTGATTGGCTGGCCTTTCGGGGGTGCCATGTATCTGGCACAAGCGATCGAGTATTCGGTCCAAACTGGACGGGCCCTGAGTATTCTTTTTGAATGGCTTTTTCCGCTGACCGGATTTATAGCCTTTGAATCCGGCATTGACTGTCGTGTCTTCATTGCTGTCGCTGTTAACGCGGTGTTTTTGCTTATTCCGACGTGTCCTGCCACTTTTGTCCTTGGTATCCAAATTACCAGGGTTCTTTGATAAGTTGTTACTGTGAGCTAGCCAGCTGTCTTCTACCGGGCAAAAGCGGGTCATGAGTGTCGTGAGGGCTGCCATGGATTTCGGCTTTTCCTGTCCCAGGTGCTGGGCAAGCCATTCGTCGCAGATATTATGCTTGAAGGCTGCTAGGGCCTCTTCGTCCGGACAGTCGACTATCTGGTTTTTCTTTGTTAGGAACCGTGTCCAGAATTGTCTGGACGATTCTTCTGGCTGCTGAATTATGTGGCTTAAGTCGTCGGCATCCGGTGGTCGCACGTAAGTGCCCTGGAAGTTGTCAAGGAATGCGGCTTCCAGGTCCTCCCAAGAACCGATTGAGTCTGCTGGCAAGCTGTTAAGCCAATGTCGGGCCGGCCCTTTAAGTTTGAGCGGGAGGTATTTGATGGCGTGTAGATCATCGCCGCGTGCCATGTGGATGTGAAGGAGATAGCCCTCGATCCATACCGCCGGGTCTGTTGTGCCATCGTATGATTCGATGTTTACGGGTTTGAAACCCTCTGGGATTTTATGATCCATAACTTCATTCGTGAAGCATAGCGGGTGTGCGGCGCCTCTGTACTGGGCTATATCACGACGCAGCTCGGAAGAGCTATGTATGTTGTGTTCGGCCGGCCGGATTTGTTGTATCCGGCGTGAAGATCATTATCACATGCTGTAGGGCGCCTGCGCAATCCGTAGATCGATCTTGTTTGTCTTGCCTTATCCTCCAGTATGTATGGCAGGTCGGGCGCATTTTCCCGTGCCTTAGTTGAGCGGCGTCGGGGCATGGCTTGGGTGGAGGGCTGAGAGGCCTCTCTGTCGCGGCCGCGAGGTGGCCGGTCTGCCATGTCATGCACTGGTGATGTAGGTGCTTCCTCCTCTGATTGGGGTAGCGGCCTGTGCTTCGGGTAACTCTTGGAGGGGCGTTCGAGTTCATACTCTTCGGCCGTAAGGACTTCAGTCCATCTGTGAGCTAGCAAATCTTGGGCAGCTTTAAGCTGTTGCTGCTTTTTCTTGAGGCTAGTTGATGTGGCTAAAAGCCTGCGTTTAAAACGCTCTTGTTCGGCGGGGTCTGATGGTATGACGAATTCGTCGTCATCGAGGCTTGCCTCGTCTTCGGAGGGAGGCGTATAGTTATCATCCTCGACCTCTCGATCTGCCTCTCTCTCCTGAGGGCTGGCTTCTCCATCTTCCTGTGTCGAATCTTGCTGAGGTGGGTGTTCTTCGATGCTATCCGGGGTAGTATTGTCTCCCGTGCCGGAATCACCATTTTTACTTTGGCGGGATTTAGAGCGGCGCTGCTGATGCCGGCGCTTTGGCTGTTTCTTGGGGGCGTTATCCCCCACTGTTCCATCGCCATCTCCATCTTTTGGAGTATCCACCATATATATGTCATATGACGAGGTGGCCTTCCAGCGCCCTATAGGTGCTGGTTCCTGTTCATCTCCTACATCGTCGTCCATGCCGTCGATGTCTTCGGAGCTGAAGTCAAGCATGTCGGTTAGATCGTCGACAGTGGCTACAAAGTGGGTGGTGGGTGGGCTTTGAATTTCCTCATCGTCCGTATTCCACCCTCGCTGGCCGTAGTCCGGCCAGGGCTCTCCTGATAAAGAGAGAGACTTAAGAGAATTCAGGATGTCGCCAAAAGGCGAATGCTGAAAGATGTCTGCGGCGGTGAACTCCATTATCGGTGCCCAATCGGATTCGATTGGCAGGAGCGCGGGGGGTTCGGAGTCCGGGGAGGAGTCCGGATCCTCAGAGTCATGGGTAGTGCAGAGTGCGGGGCTAGCGTTCGGCTCAATCGCCTCTGAGATCGCAGCCCCTGAGGCAGCATCCAACCGCTGATCCTCGATCGGCACAGTAGGCTCTGAATCAATGGTCGAAACCGATGCGTATGTGGCCTCCAAGGCGCTGTTCGGCGGCAGAGCTATATCATGCCCATCGAGATAGTGCGGCACGCTTGGCTGTGGCTCGAATCCGTCGAAGATCAAGTCCCCGTGGATGTCAGCTTTGTAGTTTAGGCTTCCAAACCTGACCTGATGGCCAGGGGTGTAGCTTTCGATCTGCTCCAGGTGGCCGAGTGAATTGGCCCGCAGAGCGAAGCCACCTAAAACGAAGATCTGTCCGGGGAGAAAAGTTTCACCCTGGACCATATCATTGTTGATGATCAAAGGAGCCATCGGGCCTAAAGGCGACGACACAGAGGAACTCTCAATGAAAGCACCAATGTCGGTGTCAAAACCGGCGGATCTCGGGTAGGGGGTCCCGAACTGTGCGTCTAGGCCGGATGGTAACAGGAGGCAGGGAACGCTTTGTTTTACCCTGGTTCGGGCCCTCTCGATGGAGGTAATACCCTACTCCTGCTTGATTAATATTGATGATATGGGTAGTACAATAGTTGATCTACCACGAGATCAAGGAGGCTAAACCCTAGAAGCTAGCCTATGGTATGATTGTTGTGTATGGAGTTGATTGCCTACGGACTACAACCCTCTGGTTTATATAGACAACGGATAGGGTTAGGGTTACATAAAGTCGGTTACAATGGTAGGAGATCTTGAATATCCGCATCGCCAAGCTTGCCTTCCACGCCAAGGAAAGTCCCATCCGGACACGGGACGAAGTCTTCAATCTTGTAACTTCATAGTCCAGGAGTCCGGCTGAAGGTATAGTCCGGCTACCCGAACACCCCCTAATCCAGGACTCCCTCATTCATGATCAAGTTGTTTAAAATTCATAATATCGTTTCTAAGAGAGATGATCTTAGCGGGAGGAAAATACTTAGAGATAAAAGCATATTTGCACTTATTCCATGAATCAATACTATTTTTAGGTAAAGGCGAAAACCAAGCTTTAGCACGATCTCTAAGCAAAAAAGGAAATATCTTCAATTTAACAATATCATTATTGACATCTTTCTTCTTTTGCATGTCACACAAATCAACGAAGCTATTAAGATGGGTAGCGGCATCTTCACTAGGAAGGCCGGAGAAGGATCTTTCATGACAAGATTCAACAAAGCAGTATTAATTTCACAAGATTCAGCATCGGTAAGAGGAGAAATTGGAGTGCTAAGGAAATCATTATTGTTGGTGTTGGTGAAGTCACACAATTTAGTATTATCTTGAGGCATCGCGACAAACAAGCAAACTAACACACGAGCAAACAAAAGGCAAACTGGCAAAAAGGCAAACGGAGAAAGAGAGGGAGGATAGAGAGAGAGAAAGGGCGAATAAAACGGCAAGGGTGAATTGGGGGGAGAGGAAAACGAGAGGCAAATGGCAAATAATGTAATGCGGGAGATAGGGATTGTGATGGGTACTTGGTATGTTGACTTTTGCGCAGACTCCCTGGCAACGGTGCCAGAAATTCTTCTTGCTACCTCTTGAGCACTGTGTTGGATTTCCCCGAAGAGGAAGGGATGATGCAGCAAAGTAGCGTAAGTATTTCCCTCAGTTTTTGAGAACCAAGGTATCAATCCAGTAGGAGGCTACGCCTGAGTCCCTCGTACCTACACACAAACAATAGCTCAATGCAACGAACGCGCTTAGGGGTTGTCAATCCCTTCACGGTCACTTACGAAAGTGAGATCTGATAGAGTTGATAAATAATATTTTTGGTATAGAGATGCAAAGTAAATAAAGTAAAAGCAAAGCAATAATAAAGTGATGGAGATTGATATGATGAGAAAGAGACCCGGGGGCCATAGGTTTCACTAGTGGCATCTCTCAAGAGCATAAGTATTCTACAGTGGGTGAACAAATTACTGTTGAGCAATTGACAGAATTGAGCATAGTTATGAGAATATCTAGGTATGATCATGTATATAGGCATCACGTCCCAGACAAGTAGACCGAAACGATTCTGCATCTACTACTATTACTCCACTCATCGACCGCTATCCCAACATGCATCTAGAGTATTAAGTTAAAAACATAGTAACACCTTAAGCAAGATGACATGATGTAGAGGGATAGTTTCATGCAATATGATAAAAAAAACCCATCTTGTTATCCTCGATGGCAACAATACAATGCGTGCCTTGTTGCCCCTTCTGTCACTGGGAAAGGACACTGCAAGATTGAACCCAAAGCTAAGCACTTCTCACATGGCAAGAACAACCAATCTAGTAGGCCAAACCAAACTGATAATTCAAAGAGACTTGAAAAGATAACTAATCATACATAAAAGAATTCAGAGAAGATTCAAATATTATTCATAGATAGACTTGATCATAAACCCACAATTCATCGGTCTCAACAAACACACCGCAAAAAGAACAATTCATCGGGCACGCTTTCCTATGCAATGGAGGGAGGCACCCCAGGTGTGGGCACCGATCCGGTCGTGGCGCCGCTTGAAGCGCCGCTTGCCTGAGGCCCTGCACGGAGCAGCTGCTTCTTCTTCTTGGGGGTGGCCTCAGGAGGGCGCTCGCCCTTGCTGTCGGGGTCGTTGATTGCTGCAGCTTGGAAGGCACGCTCGAGGGAGCACACCGCATCTCTTTATTCGGACAAGACCGTGGTGACTCCGCCGCTTCCTGGCATCTTAAGAACATTGTAGCCGTGATGGGTCACCGCCATAAACTTGGCCGGGGCTGGGTACCCGAGGATCGCATTGTATGGCAGACGGATGTGGGTGACGTCGAAGTCGATGAGCTCGGTTCGGTAGTTGTCGCGCTGTCCGAAGGTTACGGGGAGGCGGACCTGCCTGATCGGGGTGGTGGAGCCGTCGATCACTCCTGAGAAAGGCTTGGTGGGCTAAAGCTGATCATACGACACTTGGAGGTTGTCGAACGTGTCAACGGACATGACGTTGAGCCCTGCGCCGCCATCGATGAGAGCCTTGGTAACTTGCATGTTGCTAATGACTGGTGAACAGAGCACCGAGAGGGCACCGGCGGTAGCCGCGCACTTGAGCTGATCTGCCGAGCTGAACGTGATGGTGCACTTGGACCATCTGAGCGGGCGTGTGGCCTCGAGCTTGGGGAGGACTGCATTCACTTCACGAGCGAACTATTTGAAGATACGCTGTGAGGCTGGGGCTTGAGCTCCGCCCAAGATGCTGGCGATGGCACGCGGCTCCTGGAAGCCCCCAGCCCCCTCGTCCTGACGGTGGTCGTCATTCTTCCTTGTTGGTGGTGGTAGTGGAGGGAGACTAGCGTTGCCCTGAGGACGATCCTCACGAGGCTGATCCCTCCAAGCGCCCTCGCGAGACTGATCCTGCCAGCGGTCCTCACGAGGCCGGTCGCGCCACTCCTGGCGCAGGCCACGGTCATCCTAGCATCTGCCACCACGTCCTCCTCCTCGGTCGTAGCCCCGGTTGTTGCGCTCGGGGCATCGACCGAAGCGTCCTTCTCGAATGGCTCTGAGCTCTTGACAGTCGCTAGTGTTGTGGCTATGTAGGTTATGGAAGGCGCAGAACAGTCAGCTGCTCTTGGATGACTCGGGCTCGTCCCTGCCGTGCTTTGTGTCCGGCTCCGCCGCGAGCACAGTTGCTCCCTTGCGCTTCACGTCTTTGGCCTTGGCTTTCTTCTCCGCTGGATCCACAGCCGGGAGCTCGAGGAAGGAGAGGCGCCCCTCCTCAGCTCTTGCGCACTTGGTCGCCAGGTTGAATAGCTCCAGAGAACGCGGAGATGATGGCCTCATCCGTCACCTTGGGGATCTTGAGGCGAACGTTGTTGAAGTGCTGGATGTACTTCAGGAGGGTCTCTCCTTGTTGTTGCTTGATGCGGCATAGGTCACCCGCAGCCGGTGGGCGGTCGCGAGTGCCCTGGAAGTTGGCAACGAAACGGTCGCGCATCTTGTTCCAGGAGGAGATCGAGCCTGGAGGAAGGTTTAGGAGCCAGGAGCGGGCACCATCCTTGAGAGCCATGGGGAACCAGTTCGCCATGACTTTCTCATCGTTATTGGCCGCCTCGATGCTCAGCTCGTAGAGCTGCAGGAACTCCGCAGGGTCGGGGGTGCCGTCATATCGAGGAGGCAGATCCGGCTTGAACTTGCCCGACCAAGCGACGCTACGCAGCTCAGGGGTGAAGGCGCGGCAGCCTGCCGTGGTCACCAAGACTCTGCACTAGTGGAGAACTTATCCTTGATGGGGTCCGCACACCGCCGCCGCAGGCGGCACACGGTCTTGTCGTGGTGGCGCAGGGAGCGCCGGGGCGTTTTCTCTCAATCGAGGGACTTCTTGGCAGCTTCTTTCTTGTTGCGCGGGCGCCGGACGCGGAAGGTCACGCCGTCTTGGGGCATATGTGGTGGAGGCGCTCGATGGGCCACGCCGCCTGCGGCTGGCGGAGGGTGAGGCAGCAAGAGGGACGGCGCAAGGGAGCCCCCTGCGGCGCTGGCAAGCTCGGCGATGCGGTCGAGCCAGTCCTCGTAGAGGTCGTCAACGGGGCGGTAGAGCAGGAGCTCGCGCGCCATGCATAGAGCAGCCTGCGCGTCCACGGGAGCGCGGCGAGCCTGGGATGACGAACCGGCTGGGGTCAGCGATGGAGCGGCGGTGCGTCCGTCCCGCCGCACCGAGGGGTGCAGCGAGAATGCTTGCTGCTCATTCCCTGTCGGGCCGATGGTGGCATTGGCAGCAGGCGACAGAGAACGATGGGGTGGCCTACCGACGGGAGCCGTCTGAGAAATGCGGGCGGTAAGGGCAGCCCGGCACTCATCGCGAGCGCGGCGAGCGTCCTCCATGGGGACGATGAAGCAACGAGACGCAGAGCGACGGAAGGGAAGCTTTGGCGCACCCCTACCTGGCGCGCCAAATGTCGGATCTCGGGTTTCGGCAAAACCCTAAAGGTTCAAACACTCGGGTGCGCGCGAAGATCTCCCCCTACCGATCCATGTTCTATCTTCGCTAAGATCTCAAGGGATAACTCGAAGAACTTGCAACACAAAGGACACAAGATTTATACTGGTTCGGGCCACCGTTGTGGTGTAATACCCTACTCCAGTGTGGTGTGGTGGATTGCCTCTTGGGCTAAGGGTGAACAGTACAAGGGGAAGAACAGCCTCCTGAGGCGAGGTGCTCTTGTGCTTGGTGGGTGTGAGGATGAACTGAATGAGTCCCAGCCTCCCCTACTGTGGTGGCTAATCCTATTTATAGAGGCCCTGGTCCTCTCCCCAAATATTGAGCGGGAAGGGAGCCAACAACGGCCAATTTGAAAGGGGAGAGCTAGTACAGCTTATCCTGACAAAAGCAGTCTTCGCCTACAAAAGGCTCTGGTGGTGACGCCGCCTTGGGCTCCATGGTGACCTCCGTCTTGCTGTCATGCTGATCTTGGTCTCGTTGCACTGATATGGAAACCTTTGCTTGACGCCTCGGTACTCCGCGCCTGCGCTTGCTTCCTTAGCACCAAAGAGGAAACAAGGACACTATGCGCGCTGGCGCCCATGAAGCGCTTGCCTGATCTTGATTGTCATGGCTCATGTCATTGGAACCTCGCGAGGTTTGCCTTGCCTTGAACTCTCCGCCCCTCGCGAGCCAGCCTGGTGAGGGCGCTCCCTAGGAGGCCTTGTGTCGTCCACCTCGCGAGGCTTGGCCCCTCGCGAGGGTCTTGAGCGCTTGTTGGTGAAGATGGGCCGTACGGGCCCGCTCACAGAGCCATGCCGTGGGCAGCAGGTAGGCAAGTCTGGGGACCCCCGTTCCCTGAACACCGACAAAGTTCCCCTTCTTCCATTCGCCCTTCTTCTTGAAACTAGTGGTCTTGTTGACCATCAACACTTGATGCTCCTTCTTGATTTCTACCTCCGCAGCCATTAGCATCGCGAAGAGCTCGGGAATTGTCTTCTCCATCCCTTGCATATTATAGTTCATCATGAAGCTTTTTTAGCTTGGTGGCAGTGATTGAAGAACTCTATCAATGACACTATCATCAGGAAGATTAACTCCCAATTGAGTCAAGTGGTTGTGGTACCTAGACATTCTGAGTATATGTTCACTGACAGAACTATTCTCCTCCATCTTGCAGCTATAGAACTTATTGGAGACTTCATATCTCTCAATTCGGGCATTTGCTTGAAATATTAACTTCAATTCCTGGAACATCTCATATCCTCCATGACATTCAAAACGTTGTTGAAATCCTGATTCTAAGCCGTAAAGCATGGCACACTGCACTATCGAGTAGTCATCACCTTTGCTCTACCAGATGTTCATAACATCCAGAGTTGCTCATGCAGCGGGCTTTGCACCTAGCGGTGCTTCCAGGACGTAATTCTTCTGTGCAGCAATGAGGATAATCCTCAAGTTACGGACCCAATCCATGTAGTTGCTACCATAATCTTTCAACTTATCTTTCTCTAGGAACGCATTAAAATTCAAAGGAACAGTAGCACGGGCCATTTATCTACAACAACATAGACATGCAAAATACTATCAGGTACTAAGTTCATGATAAATTAAGCTTCAATTAATCATATTACTTAAGAACTCCCACTTAGATAGATATCACTTCTAGTCATCTAAATGATCACGTGATCCATATCAACTAAACCATGTCCGATCATCACGTGAGATGGAGAAGTTTTCAATGGTGAACATCACTATGTTGATCATATATACGATATGATTCACGCTCGACCTTTTGGTCTCAGTGTTCCAAGGCCATATCTGCATATGCTAGGCTCATCAAGTTTAACCTGAGTATTCTGCTTGTCCAAAACTGGCTTGCACCCGTTGTATGTGAACATAGAGCTTATCACACCCCCGATCATCACGTGGTGTCTCGGCACAATGAACTATAGCAACGGTGCATACTTAGGGAGAAGACTTATACCTTGAAATTTAGTGAGAGATCATCTTATAATGCTACCATCGTACTAAGCAAAATAAGATGCATAAAAGATAAACATCACATGCAATCAATATAAGTGATATGATATGGCCATCATCATCTTGTGCCTTTGATATCCATCTCCAAAGCACCGTCATGATCACCATCGTCACCGGCTTGACACCTTGATCTCCATCGTAGCATCGTTGTCATCTCGCCAACTATTGCTTCTACGACTATCGCTACCGCTTAGTGATAAAGTAAAGCAATTACATGGCGATTGCATTTCATACAATAAAGTGACAACCATATGGCTCCTGGCAGTTGCCGATAACTTTGTTACAAAACATGATCATCTCATACAACAATTTATATAATCACGTCTTGACCATATCACATCACAACTTGCCCTGCAAAAACAAGTTAGACGTCCTCTACTTTGTTGTTGCAAGTTTTATGTGGCTAATACGAGCTTAGCAAGAACCATTCTTACCTACGCATCAAAAACCACAACGATTTTTCGTCAAGTGTGCTGTTTTAACCTTCAACAAGGACCGGGCATAGTCACACTTGATTCAACTAAAGCTGGAGAAACAGACACCCACTAGCCACCTGTGTGCGAAGCACAGCGGTAGACCAGTCTCATGAATGCGGTCATGTAATGTCGGCCTGGGCCGCTTCATCCAACAATACCGCTGAATCAAAGTATGACATGATGGTAAGCAGTATGACTATTTGAAAGTGCGTTATATTGACTAGAGGGGGGGTGAATAGGCGATTTTTATGAAAGTCTTCAAAACGTGGAAGTTATGAAGACAAACGATAGAAATAAACCTATTACCCTGCAGTGGAAGGTAGACTACACTAGGCAAGCCATAGTCAAGTATTCAATAGAGTGAAAGCACAATGACTAATAGCAGCAATGTAGTAAGGATCAGGTAGGAAGATATTATGAAGCCAAACAGAACACGCAGTCACTCAGTGAAGATAAAAGATAGTGCAATCATACATTGACTTCACAAGGAGTAACAGTACGTAAAGAGAAGGGAAGGATGAAACCAGTGACTCGTTGAAGACAATGATTTGTTGGACCAGTTCCAGTTGCTGTGACAACTGTACGTCTGGTTAGGGCGGCTAGGTATATAAACCTGAGGACACCCAGTCCCGGACACCCAGTCCTGAACACGCAGCTCAGGACACCCAGTCCTCACCATATTCCCCTTGAGCTAAGGTCACACAGACCTCGCCCAATCACTCTGGTAAGTCTTCAAGGTAGACTCCCAAACCTTCACAGACTTCGTTCACCGGCGATCCACAATGTCTCCTGGATGCTCAGAACGCGACGCCTAACCGGCTGGAGGATTCATAGTCCTCAAGTGTAATAAGTCTTCAGATCACACAGACAAGAAGACTTAAGTGATGCCTAATTCTCTTTGGCTCTGGGTGGTTAGGGCTTTATCCTCGCAAGGAATTCTCTCTCAAAGGCTTCGAGGTGGGTTGCTCTCAAACGACAAAAGCCGTACACTAACTCTGAGCAGCCAACCGTTTTTGGTTGTAGGGGTGGGCTATTTATAGCCACTAGGCAACCCGACCTGATTTGTCCGAAATGACCCTGGGTCACTAAGGAACTGACACGTGTTCCAACGGTCAGATTTCAAACTCACACGGCAACTTTACTTGGGCTATAAGCAAAGCTGACTTGTCCGACTCTGGACAAGATTCACTCTCATAGTCTTCACTCGAAGACATAGGTTTTGGTTAAGCATCACTTCAGTCATTCTGACTGGTTCTCTTGGACCCCACTTAACAGTACGGTGGTTCCTATGACTCAACAAAGAAGAAGAAAAAGAACTACGAAAGATCTAAGTCTTTGATCTCCATAGGCTTCATGCGATGTATTCTCTTGTCATAGTCTTCAATGTGAATATCTTCATATACCACCTTTGACATCAATGTCTTCATACATTTTTAGGGGTCATCTCTGGTAGGAAAACCGAATCAATGAGGGACTTCTACCTGTGTTATCCTGCAATTCTCACAAACACATTAGTCCCTCAACTAGGTTTGTCGTCAATACTCCAAAACCAACTAGGGGTGGCACTAGATGCACTTACACTATTATCGCCCACAACTCTTTGTGTTCTACTCATGCATATAACATCTACGCATAGACCTGGCTCGGATGCCACTATTGGGGAACGTAGTATTTCAAAAAAAATTGCCTACGATCACGCAAGATCTATCTAGGAGAAGCATAGCAACGAGCAGGGAGAGTGTGTCCACATACCCTCGTAGACCGAAAGCAGAAGCGTTTAGTAACGTGGTTGATGTAGTCGAACGCCTTTGCGATCCAACCAATCAAGTACGGAACGCACGACACCTTCACAATCTGCACATGTTCAGCTCGGTGATGTCCCTCGTACTCTTGATCCAGCTGAGGCTGAGGGTGAGTTCCGTCAGCACGACGGCCTGTTGACGGTGATGATGAAGTTACCGACGCAGGGCTTCGCCTAAGCACTACGACAATATGACCGAGGTGTAAAATTGTGGAGGGGGGAACCACACACGACTAAAGATCAACTTGTGTGTCTATGGGGTGCCCCCCATATATAAAGGATGGGAGGAGGAGGCCGGCCGGCCACAAGGGGCGCGCCTAAGGGGGAGGAATCCTACTCCAAGTAGGAATCGGTCCACCCCTTTCCTAGTCCAAGTAGGAGAACAAGGAAGGAGAGGGAGAGGGAGAGGGAGAGGGAAAGAGGGGTTGCGCCCCCTAGTCCTATTCGGACTCCCTTGGGGGGGGGCACCACCTCTTGGCTGCTGTCCTCTCCCTCCCCTAAGGCCCACTAAGGCCCATTACTTCCCCGGGGGGTTCCGGTAACCCCTCCGGCACTCCGGATTTATCCGAAACTATCCAGAACACTTCCGGTGTCCGAATAATATGGTCCAATATATCAATCTTTATGTCTCGGCCATTTCGAGACTCCTCGTCATGTCTGTGATCTCATCTGGACTCCGAACAACCTTCGGTACATCAAATCACATAACTCATAATACAAATCGTCATCGAACGTTAAGCGTGCAGACCCTATGGGTTTGAGAACTATGTAGACATGACTGAGACACATCTCTGGTCAAGAACCAATAGTGGAACCTGGATGCTCATATTGGTTCCTACATATTCTACAAAGATCTTTATCGGTCAAACCGCATAACAACATATGTTGTTCCCTTTGTCATCGGTATGTTACTTGCCCAAGATTCGGTCGTCGGCATCATCATACCTAGTTCAATCTCGTCACCGGCAAGTCTCTTTACTCATTCTGTAATGCATCATCCTGCAACTAACTCATTAGTCACTTTGCTTGCAAGGCTTTATAGTGATGAGCATTGCCGAGAGGGCCCAGAGATACCTCTCCGAAACACGGAGTGACAAATCCTATTCTCGATCTATGCCAACTCAACAAACACCATCGGAGACACCTGTAGAGCATCTTTATAATCACCTAGTTACGTTGTGAGGTTTGATAGCACACTAAGTGTTCCTCGGTATCTAGGAGTTGCATAATCTCATAGTCATAGGAACATGTATAAGTCATGGAGTAAGCAATAGCAATAAACTAAACGATCATAGTGCTAAGCTAACGGATGGGTCTTGTCCATCACATCATTCTCTAATGATGTGATCCTGTTCATCAAATGACAACACATGTCCATGGCTAGGAAACTTAACCATCTTTGATTAACGAGCTAGTCAAGTAGAGGCATAATAGGGACACTCTGTTTGTTTATGTACTCACACATGTACTAAGTTTCCGGTTAATACAATTCTAGCATGAATAATAAACATTTATCATGATATAAGGAAATATAAATAACAACTTTGTTATTGTCTCTAGGGCATATTTCCTTCAGTTGGAGACCGGTGACTTGATCTCTCATGAGATCGTTCGACTGAGATAGAAGGAGCATTGGGGCGCTCACGCTCCGGATTCTGAGGCTCCTTTGGGAGATGATGAGGATGAGGCTGACAAGGATGACGGGCCAGACTATAGCCCTTTGGAGTGGAGCCATCTTGGGCTAAGAAGCTCAAGTTGAAAATGAAGAAGCTTTTCTGTATGGAGTCTCACGGGCAGTATACGACACATGTGTTAGAGAAGAAATCTCACAGTCGTCATAAGGCTCTTATGCGTTAGCTTGGTGTTGAGGTTAACAGTGGGTCAGAGGACAAGAACACCGATGAGAAAGAGTGGATCTATCAGCACTGTCCTTGTACAGATTCAAAGACCGATCAGCCTGCTACTACCGATGACGGAGGCGCGAGTGACCATGCGGGGCAATGAGGATGGGGATCTCCGGCGTTGCGATCACCTTTGACCGTTGTAGCACTCCTTGCACTTTTGGTGTCTCGATGCCAAAGGGGGAGAGAGTTTAGGGATTTGCCAAGTTGCGAGTGCATCTTATTTGTGGTGCCTTTCTCTTGTGAACTCATTTTTATCGTTCGTTTGCTTTGGTTTGACTTGTGGTTGTGAGACTTGGATATCTTATCATATGGTGTAGGACATATGCTACTTATTATTATCCTTATGTTGTCTAGTACTCTGTGAGTATGTGAGTTCCATGCTTATCTTAGGTCCTTCTTATGGTCACATACTAATACTTGCATCTTAGTTTACTTCTCTCTCACCTTATAGATGCTAGTGTTTCCGGTCTATAAAATATAGGGGGAGTGTTGATCCTAGTGTGTGTACTTTGCATTCCAAAAGCATTCATAATTAAGTGCACACATCTAGGGGGAGCCCATCTATATTTTGTAGATTCTGGGGTTTGCTTATTCTCTTGTTTTATCTCTATGCAAATCCCGTATTGTCATCAATTCACCAAAAAAGGGGGCGGTTGTTAGGGATTATTTCTCCCTAAGTGCTTTTGGTAATTGATGACAATGCCTTTGCGGTCTAATCGTGTGCATTGAGCATTTCAAGATATTCCGTCGTTTGGCATGAGACGATTTCTACCCCTCGCTGTTTAAAAGAGAAGACGGTGTTTTTCCCTCATTTCATTTTCGGTAGACTTGAGTCGTAGGATATACTGTACTATTAGAGGGAATCCGTATCAGAAAAGGTTTGGGTAGAATCAACACGTACATAACTCCCTTGCACCCCTATCTCTTTCCCGCATCTTTGGAGTGTCCTTTCCGTTGTGCTGGAGTGGCTCTGGTTGTAGCCAGTGGCAGTACCGCGGTCGGCAACGGTAGTACCGTGTGTGTAGGCAGGCGGTAGTACTGCTGTACTACCTCCTCGATTTGGGCCTATGTTTTCTCGTGTCGGGTTCAGCGGTACTCCGTGTGGCTTACTACCGCTGACCCCATCTAGGACCATTCGAGCAGCAGCAGTAGCAGCTGTAGTAGGAGCGGTAGTACCGCTTATAAGTGGCAGTACCGCACCTACGACCGCTGCTAGTACCGCTCATGGCTTTCTCCCTTTTATCCCTCCCATGTGCTCTTGTAAGCTATTGTGCACAGTCCCAGCGGTAGTACGGCTGCGGCAAGCGTTAGTACCGCTCCTTCGAGCGGTAGTACCGCGCGCTGCGGGCTAAGCACAGGCATGACGGTTGGATTGTGTCCCCCATTGTAAAAGGGGTCTTCTTCTCCAGGAAGACCTACCCCTTCCTACCCTAACTCCATTGTTACTCCAAAAGCTCATTTTCGCCCAATCTCTCTCCCTAGCCAATCAAACTTGTTGATTTTCTAGGGATTGGTTGAGAAGGCCCCGATCTACACTTCCACCAAGATAAATTTGATTCCCCCCACTAATCCCTTGCAGATCTTGTTATCTTGGGTGTTTGAGCACCCTAGACGGTTGAGGTCACCTCGGAGTCACATTCCGTTGTGGTGATTGCCCCAACCTTCTTTGTAAAGGTTCGATCGCTGCCTTCAAGGGCACCACTACTGGAATCACGGTATCTCGCATTATGTGAGGGCGTGAGGAGAATATGGTGGCCCTAGTGGCTTCTTGGGTAGCATTGTTCCTCCACACCGCTCCAATGAAGACGTACTTCCCCTCAAAGGGAAGGAACTTCGGTAACACATCCTCGTCTCCGCCGGCCCAACTTGTGGTTATTTCTTACCTTTACTTTGTGCAAGCTTTACTTGTGTTGTATCCTTTGCTTGCACTTGTTGTAGTTGTTGTTAGCATCATATATGTTGCTCACCTAGTTGCACATCTAGACAACCTATTTGTTGCTATACCTAATTTGTGAAGAAAAGCTAAAAATTGGTAGTTGCCTATTCACCCCCCTCTAGTTAACCATATCGATCCTTTCAATAACAAATCCATAGCCGTAAAGGTGAAGCCCAAACAAACAAGGCCTTATGCACACACGGTGGCTAAAGATGTCAACCCCAACGAGGGAAACAACGTCAAAACAGGGTCGTCATCCAAGATGATACCTCCAACAAGGGAAACACAATGTCAAAACATGACTGTCGTCCAATCCAGAGAACTAGTCTTACGCTTCCAAGTGGAGCACATTGGCTGGACAAGGTATCCAATGCTACTCGGCGATGCCTTAAGGAGGAAAACAACACCCCTAATGTTCTACCATCATCGGTGCCAACAAAGCCGTCACATGACTTTCATCGGTGTGATTAAGGGTGAAATAAGACTAGATTCAGATGGATAATTCTTATACCGGTATCCTATTTCATATTTATTTTTGTTTTCAGAAGTAGGAGGGATATGAATTCCAATACCGGATTGTGCAGATTCGAATACCAAATTATGGCAGATTCAGACATGGTACGATAATGGAACGAATTGGAATCGAATAAGGTCATATACCACATGCATATACGAGGAATATACAAATGATTTAAACTAAAATTATATAAAAACAATGAGAAAGTCTTTATACTTTTACATTTTGAGCACACATAAAACACAAGAAAAATACTAAAATAAGCCAAATAAATCACTTATAAGCATATGTCTCATCTCATAAGCATGACATTCACATATTGGTAGTTAATACTTAGAACTTTACACATAAATCGAATATCCATATTTAAAGATGTCAAATTATCCTATTAAAAATATTCTTGGAATATTAGTAGTGTCATATCCTATACCATATCCTATTAATTACTCGGACTAGGATTCGAATCAGATGTCAAAAATCTCTTACCGTAGCTTATAGAAACGGATTCGATCGAAAATTATACTAACCACTTTCACACTTTTTTAGATCGAAGACTCAAGAAGAGCTCGACATTGAATTAATGCTGTAGGGTGGAACCCTAATGGTCGATCTTTTCACACTTGGAGGGGGGAAGAGAGCAAATCAAAAAGGAACACAAGAAGAATTGTCAAATATAGACAAGATCCAATCACACATATATTAAATCCACATACACATAGAGGAGATACAAGGATCCAAAGTCAAAGCAAGAGGATACATAGGGTAACTAGTTCATCCCAATCCTTGAAGGAGAGAGGTCTTGAATCCTAGAAAGGATCTTCCCATAAAGGGGTCTTGAATCCACTTGGGGGATCTTCTCACATGGAGGTCTTGAACTCCATGAGCATGGTAAGTGGATGAGGAGAGCTCTATCTCAAATGAGCTCTAACATTTGCTAACCCAAAAAGGAGGAGGGGATAATTTATTTATAGTGCTAGTACAAGTTGGGGCGAAATGAAGGGGTACATGGGCCTTTGGGCTGGTCTCTGCGTACAAGTAGGTGCCGGATGTCCGGACTGGGGGCCAGATGTCCGGTGCCTCACAAAGAGGCGGATGTCTGGGGTCTCGTCGGATGTCCGGGCTGGGCAGACCTGATTCCTGCTGCTCTCTGGATACGTTGGGCCGGATATCCAGGCGAGGTACAGATGTACGGGCATCTCGGGCCAGATGTCCGGGCGGGAGCCAGATGTCCGGGCCGTGTAGTGATGGGGAACGAAGCATGAGAATCAAAACAATTGCTGTGAACACCCAAGATCTAAACTGGGAGATGCATAGCAATGAGAGGGGAATGTGTCTACATATCCCTGTAGACCGAAAGCGGAAGCGTATATAACGCGGTTGATGTAGTCGTACTCTTCGCGATCCGATCACGATCCAATCCGATCTAGCGCCGAACGGACGGCACCTCCGTGTTTAACACATGTGTGGCTCGATGGCGTATCCTCCTTCTTGACCCAGCAAGCAGGAGAGGAGAAGTGGATAGGATCTCAACGAGCACGACGCCATGGTGGAGACGGTGGTGGTGCAGTGCCGGCAGGGCTTCGCGAAACACTGCCGAAATCAATCTAAGGAGAAAACAGAGTTATGGGACAGGTAGGGCTGCCGCCGGGGCGTGTGAATTGGTGTGTTCGACCCCTCCCTTTCCCCACTATATATATGACGCGAGGAGGAGGGCTGAGGCGCAGACGTAGCCCCTCCAAGGAAGGGGTGTGGGCCTAGGGAGGTTTCACCCTTAGGACTCTTCCCTCTCTTCATGTTCTAGGCACATGGGACTCTTGGGGTTGGTGCCCCTGGCCCATGTAGGCCAGGGCACCCCCCTACAGCCCATGTGGGCCCTTGGACCCCTTTCGGCACTCCCGGTACAATACAACAATGCCCGAAACTATTCCAATGACCAAAACATGACTTCCTATATATAAATCTTTACCTCCGGACCATTCCAGAGCTCCTCCTGACATCCGCAATCTCATCCGGGGCACTGAACAACATTCGGTTACCAATGCACATATCCCAATACTACTCTTGTATCATTGAACGTTAAGCGTGCGGACCCTACGGGTTCAAGAATCATGTAGACATGACTGAGACACCTCTCCGGTCAATAACCACTAGCGGAACCTGGATGCCCATATTGGTTCCTATGTATTTGATGAAGATCTTTTATCGGTTGAACCGCGATGCCGAGGATTCGGTTAATCCCGTATGAAATTCCCTTTGTCCAGCGATATGTTACTTGCCCGAGATTCGATTGTCGGTATCTCCATACCTAGTTCAATCTCGTTATTGGAAAGTCTCTTTACCCATTCCGTAATATATGATCCCGTGACTAACTCATTAGACACATTGCTTGCAATCTCTTTATGATGTTGTATTACCAAGAGGGCCCAGAGATATCTCTTCGTCAGACAGAGTGACAAATCCCAGTCTCGATCCATGCCAACCCAACAGACACCTTGGAGATACCTATGGAGCACCTTTATGATCACCAGTTATGAAGTGACATTTGATAGAACGCTAGGCATTCCTCCAATATCCGGGAGTTGCATGATCTCACGGTCTTAGGAATAGATACTTGACATGAAGAAAGTTGTAGCAAAAACTAAAGTGTTACGATCATATGCTAAGCTTATAGTTGGGTCTTGTCTACCACATCATTCTCCTAATGATGTGATCCCGTTATAAAATGAGAACTCATGTCCATGGTTAGGAAACCTTAACCATCTTTGATCAATGAGCTAGTCTAGTAGAGGCTAACTAGGGATACGGTGTAGTTTACGTATTCACACATGTATTTAAGTTTTTGGTGAATACAGTTCTAGCATGGATAATACACATTTATTATGAATAGGATATATGATAATAACCAATTTATTATTGCCTCTAGGGAATATTTCCAACATGTAGCACTTCACCTGCTGGCCTGCTGCTGTGGCAGTGGCCTTCAGGCGTAGGATGTCCGGGCCAAGGGCGGGATGTCTAGCCGCTGTAGACTTGCAGTGGTTACTCTCGTCGTGTTCCTTCATCCGTGTACTTGGAGAATTGTTCGTGACCCCGAGCATCTCTGAGAGGATCTTCTTAATACCTAAGCACACATAGCATTCTAGATTGAGGTAGTAGGCATGTCTCACGTGGATCATACGAAAGCTCACTAAGGAGAGATGTCACCTCGCTCTCGATAGCTATTGCATGTGCTCGTGTCATCAGTCCACTTGACACTTAAGGGGATGAAGGTAGGTCCATGGGTATGACCGTAGGATACTCCGCGTCACCCCCCCAGGGGGGAGATCCAACAGAAACCTCATCACCATGGAAGGGAGATAGACCTTGATATTGAAGATGTCACTCACGTTGTACTTGTCGCGTGGGATGTCAATCTTGTAGGCATTGTTGTTGTAGAGTGCTAGCACCTTGAAAGGTCCATCGGCTCGAGGTAGAAGCTTGGACTTGCACTCGCTAGAGAAGTGTTCTTTACGTGTGGCCACACAAGATCTCCAGGGTTGAACACCATGGGGTGCTTGTTGATGTCGATCTTGGTCGCGAGGCGTTGTACTTGGCGCTCGATGGTGTGTCTTGTATCTTCATGCACCTTCTTCAGATAGATTTCTTGTGCACTAGAGTCCATGTTGATGCCCTCTTGTAGTGGTAGCGGTAGAATGTCCAATGGGACAACGGGTTGAATCCCTAGGCGACCTCGAAGGGGGACTTGTTGGTAGTAGAATGTGCTGGAATTTAGTCTATTCTGGGCCAGCCCAATAGCAGTTTCAGAATTCCTAATAAATCCTAGAGGCCCATGCAGCCCATTCGTGCAAGGCAAGAGGTGGAACAAAAGTTTAGTCCCACATTGGTAGTTTGGTGGGATTTGGAACTCCTTATAAGGGAGGTTGTTTCACCACATGTATGAGCATGAGAACAAGAGGGACATTCACGCGTGCTCCTCCTCCACCGTCCGCCTCGCCATGCCATGCCTCGCCTCATCACGCAGTGCCGCGCCGCGAGAATGAGCCGAGCCGATGTCTAATTTTTTTTTCCACGCACGACTGGTATACGAAAGGTCACACAGAAGTTGAAAAGATTTTTCCTATAGTGGAGATTGAATGCGAACGGCGCACCCCTTCGGCTGTTGGCTGTTCACTTCGTTTCACCTCCCGTCGCTGCCCGTTTGCCCTCTTCTTCTATGCCTATAAGAGAGAGGTTGCTCCTCTCCAGAGAGACACACCAGAACATCATCTTCCTCTCGCCGCCGAGTTCCAATCTCTGAACTGCTGCTAAGATCTTCCCCATCCCAGCTTGTGGCGTGCACCGCAGGTCGGGACAGTAGGCCTCCGAAATCCCACCTGTTTGAGTCCTATATGGGAGAAGGGAGATAAGGTTTTTGGGGAGAGATCTACATGACTACTGATCAGTTCATCATGGACACTCCGGACATCGAAGACCACTTCTCCAACGACGACTTCTTCCCCGACATCGACAACCTCTTTGACGACATGGCTGGCAAGGACACCGACCCCAAGACCGGTGCTTCTGCTGTTGTTCCGTACGTTCTCATGCTCTTTTTGCTTCAAGTTCTGCCATATTTTCTTGTTCCAGTGTCTGCTCTAGATTTGTTTGGTTCTAGTTCATATCTGCAGATGCTATTTACCTTCTCACTGTCAGATTGCATGACTTGTTTTATCTCTGCTATAATAGTCATGTTTTATCTAGTATTTCTGTTGATAAAATCATTTGGTAAATTTCTCATTTTTCCAGTAGAATGTCTTGCTCGGTTGTAAGCGTACTCGATGATGGGTAAGCATTCCTCCGACTCCTTGATGTTCTTCTTAATCGACATGCGAAGGAGGGTCAATAGTGTCCAGTTGGTGACTTCGGTTTGGCCGTCGGTTTGCGGATGGTATGCCGATGAGAAGAGTAGCTTGATTCTGAGCCTGGCACAGAGTGTCTTCCAAAAGTAGCTAAGGAACTTGACGTCGTGGTCCGATACAATTTTCTTGGGCACTCCGTGCAATCTCAAGATTTCCCTACAAAATAGCTTTGCAACATGTGAAGCATCGTCTATCTTGTTGCAAGGATTGAAATGTGCCATCATAGAGAAATGGTCCACAACAACAAATACCAAATCTTTGCCATTACGAGTTCTAGTCAAACCAAGCACAAAATCCATACTAATGTCTTCTCATGGGTGATATGGAATAGGAAGTGGCATATAGAGACCATGGGATTGAGCTGTAGACTTAGCTTTGCGACATATAGAGCACCAGTTGGTGTAGCATCAGACGTCGTGAAATATCTTGGGCCAAAAGTAGTTCTTTGAGAGCATGGCGAAGGACTTGTCTCTTCCAAAGTGTCCCATAAGTCCTCCACCGCGAGCCTCTTGCAAAAATAACAAATGAAGAAAAGACACGGGGATAAAAATATATTCATAAATTCGAAAGTTGTTCATAATTTTTTTCATGAATTCAAAAATTGTTAATAAATTTTATAAAAGTTCACAAGTTTCAAAAATTATTCATACTATTTTTAAAAAGTTCATGGATTTACAAATAATTTTGTGAATTTTAGAAATGTTTGTAAATTTTTAAAAGCATTCACTAATTTAAAAAGTTCATGAATTTGAAAAAAGTTTTACAAAATGTAAAAAATGCTCATTAACTTAAAAACAAATTATCCTTCGCCAAGTCACACAACGAGAATGACAATTGTTCCGAACAAGGTATCAACATTCAACCAAATGTCGAAACTTGATACGAACAAAACGGACAATAAAAATTGTTATTTGATTTGATTTAAAAATCACCAATACATTGTTCTTCATGTAGAAAAGAAATTTTACCTATCATGACTATTCATAATATAATATAAACTAGATAATTTCGGGAAAGAAGAATAATGCAATCAGATAGTATCAACAGTTTTAAAACACTCGCAAATTTGAAAATTGTTCATGAGTTCGAAAGAAAAGAAAAATTGAGACACAATAAATCAAAAAATAGACGAAAAAACAAACAAAAACTAAAGAAGAATGAAAAACAAAAGGAAGAAATAGTATGGACAAGGCGGAGGAGGAGGCACATGACGTCAAGAAGACGGGTAGGAGGCACACTGAACGAAGGTGTCAGTCATCAGAGGAGTGATGACCCACAAGTATAGGGGATCAATCGTAGTCCTTTCGATAAGTAAGAGTGTCGAACCCAGGAGCAGAAGGAAATGACAAGTGGTTTTCAACAAGGTATTCTCTGCAAGCACTGAAATTATAAGTAAGGAGTAGTTTGATAGCAAAATTATTTGTAACGAGCAAGTAATGGTAACGGCAAATAATATGCAGCAAGGTAGCCTAATCCTTTTGTGGCAAAGGATAGGCCAAAACGATCTCTTATGATAAGCAAAGTGTTCTTGAGGGTACACGGGAATTTCATCTAGTCAAATTCATAATGTTGGTTTGATTCGTGTTTGCTACTTTGATAATTTGATATGTGGGTGGACCGGTGCTTAGATGTTGTTCTTACTTGAACAAACCTCCTACTTATGATAAACCCCCTCGCAAGCATCCGCAACTATGAGAAAATTATTAAGATAAAATCTAACCATAGCATTAAACTTTTGGATCCAAATCTGTCCCTTACAAAGTAGCACATAAACTAGGGTTTAAACTTTTGTCACTCTAACAACCCATCATCTAATAACTACTCCACAATGCATTCCCTTAGACCCTAATAAGGTGAACTGGCATGTAGTCAACGTTTACATGACACCAATAAGGGAATCACAACATACATATCATCAAAATATCGAACACATATCAAGTTCACATGATTACTTGCAACAAGATTTCTCCCGTGACCTCAAGAATGAAAGTAACTACTCACAAATGATAATCATTCTCAAGATCAGAGTGGTATTAAATAGCATAATGGATCTGAACATATAATAAAATAAACCATATAGTAATCAACTACAAGATGTAATCAACACTACTAGTCACCCACAAATACCAATCTAAGGTTCCGGTACAAAGATTGAACACAAGAGATGAACTAGGGTTTGAGAGGAGATGGTGTTGTTGAAGATGTTGATGGAGATTGCCCTCCCCAAGATGGGAGAGTTGTTGTTGATGATGATGACGATGATTTCCCCCTACGGGAGGGAAGTTCCTCGGGCGGAATCGCTCCACCGGAGGGCAAAAGTGCTCCTACCAAAGTTTCGCCTCGAGACGGCAGTGCTTCATTCTGGAAGTCCTCTCTTTATTTTTTTCTAGGTCAAAATGACTTATATACCAGAAGATGGGCACAACCCACCAGGGCGTGCCCGGGGGCCCTAGCGCGTCCAAGTGGGTTGTGCCCACCTGGTGGGCCCCCTTTGGTAGTTATTGAAGGAAATATGCCCTAGAGGCAATAATAAAGTTGTTATTTATATTTCCTTATATCATCACAAATGTTTATTATTCATGCTAGAATTGTATTAACCGGAAACTTAGTATATGTGTGAATACATAGACAAACAGAGTGTCCCTAGTACGCCTCTACTTGAGTAGCTCATTAATCAAAGATGGTTATGTTTCCTGACCATAGACGTGTGTTGTCATTTGATGAACGGGATCACATCATTAGAGAATGATGTGATGGACAAGACCCATCCATTAGCTTAGCATAAATGATCGTTTAGTTTTATTTCTATTGCTTTCATCATGACTTATACATGTTCCTTTGACTATGAGATTATGCAACTCCCGAATACCGGAGGAACACCTTGTGTTTTATCAAACGTCACAACGTAACTGGGTGATTATAAAGATGCTCTATACGTGTCTCCAATGGTGTTTGTTTAGCTGGCATAGATCGAGATTAGCATTTGTCACTCCGTGTATCAGAGAGGTAACTCTGGGCCCTCTCGGTAATACACATCACTATGAGCCTTGCAAGCAAGGTGACTAATGAGTTAGTTACGGGATGATGTATTACGAAATGAGTAAAGAGACTTGCCGGTAACGAGATTGAACTAGGTATGATGATACCGATGATCGAATCTCGGGCAAGTAACATACCGATGACAAAGGGAACAACGTGTATGCGGTTTGACCGATAAAGATCTTCATAGAATATGTAGGAGCCAACATGAGCATCCAGGTTCCGCTATTGGTTATTGACCAGAGATGTGTCTCGGTCGTGTCTACATAGTTCTCGAACCCGTAGGGTCTGCACGCTTAACGTTCAATGACGATTTGTATCATGAGTTATGTGATTTGATGACCGAAGTTTGTTCGGAGTCCCGGATCAGATCACAGACATGACGAGGAGTCTCTAAATGGTCGAGAGGTAAAGATTCATATATTGGAAGGTTACATTTCGACACCAGAATGGTTTCGGGAAGTTTTGGATAAGTTTCGGAGTACCGGGGCTTA
>NC_041382.1:148065938-148078084 GCF_002162155.2 Triticum dicoccoides | reverse complement strand
CCGCAAGGGAGGCCGCACGCTCCCCCATGGCCAGTGCTAATTGGACTAGGGAGGGGACGGCGCCCCCCTCTTTCCTTCTCCCTTCCTCCTCCTTCCCTCTCTCCCTCTCTTGGAAAGGAAGGGGACTCCAACTAGGATTGGCAATCCTAGTTGGACTCCCCTATGGCATGCACCCCCCTATGGCCAGCCTCCACATCCCCCCTCCTTTATATACGTAGACAGGGGGCACCCCAAAGCGCAACAGACAATCTCTTAGCCGTGTGCGGTGCCCCCCTCCACTGTTCAACACCTCGGTCATATCGTCGTAGTGCTTAGGTGAAGCCCTGCGCCGGTAACTTCATCATCACTGTCGCCACGCCGTCGTGCTGACGGAACTCTCCCCCGTCCTCAATTGGATCAAGAGCTTGAGGGACATCATCATGCTGAACGTGTGTTGAACACGAAGGTGCGGTACGTTCGGTACTTGGATCGGTTGGATCGTGAAGACATTCGACTACATCAACCGTGTTACTAAACGCTTCCGCTTCCAGTCTACGAGGGTACATGGACACACTCTCCCCTCTCATTGCTATGCATCTCCTAGATAGATCTTGCATGTTCGTAGGAAATTTTTCAAAATACTGCGTTCCCCAACAGTGGCATCCGAGCCAGGTCTATGCGTAGATGTTATATGCACGAGTAGAACACAAAGAGTTGTGGGCAATAATAGTCATACTGCTTACCACCAACGTCTTACTTTGATTCGGCGGTATTGTTGGATGAAGTGGCTCAGACCGACATTACATGACCGCGTTCATGAGACTGGTTCTACCGATGTGCTTCGCACACAGGTGGCTGGCGGGTGTCTGTTTCTCCAACTTTAGTTTAATCGAGTTTGACTACGACCGGTCCTTGTTGAAGTTTAAAACAACACACTTGACAAAAAATCGTTGTGGTTTTGATGCATAGGTAAGAACGATTCTTGCTAGAAGCCCGTAGCAGCCACGTAAAACTTGGAACAACAAAGTAGAGGACGTCTAACTTGTTTTTGCGGGGCATGTTGTGATGTGACATGGTCAAGACGTGATGAGATATAAATTTTTGTATGAGATGATCATGTTTTGTAAAATTTACGGCAACTGGCAGGAGCCTTATGGTTGTTGCTCGATTGTATGAAATGCTATCATCATGTAATTGCTTTACTTTATCACTAAGCAGTAGCGAGTCGTAGAAGCAATAGTTGGCAAGACGAAAACGATGCTGTGATGGAGATCAAGGAGTCAAACCAGTGACGATGGAGATCATGAGGGTGCTTTGGAGATGGAGATCAAAGTCACAAGATGATGATGGCCATATCATGTTACATATTTTGATTACATGTGATGTTTATCCTTTATGCATCTTATTTTGCTTAGTATGGTGGTAGCATTATAAGATGATCCCTCACTAAATTTCAAGGTACAAGTGTTCTCCCTGAGTATGCACCGTTGCTACAGTTCTTCATGCCCAGACACCATGTGATGATCAGGTGTGATAAGCTCTACGTTCACATACAATGCGTGCAAGCCAGTTTTGCACGTGGAGAATACTCAGGTTAAACTTGACGAGCCTAGCATATGCAGATATGGCCTCGGAACACTGAGACCGAAAGGTTGAACGTGAATCATATAGTAGATATGATCAACATAGTGATGTTAACCATTGAAAACTTATCCATCTCACGTGATGATCGGACATGGTTTAGTTGATATGGATCACGTGATCATTTAGATGACTAGAGGGATGTCTATCTAAGTGGGAGTTCTTAAGTAATATGATTAATTGAACTTTAATTTATCATGAACTTAGTACCTGATAGTATTTGCATGTCTATGTTGCTGTAGATCAATGGCCCGTGCTACTGTTCCCTTGAATTTTAATGCGTTCATAGAGAAAGCTAAGTTGAAAGATGATGGTAGCAACTACACGGACTGGGTCCATAACATGAGGGTTATCCTCATTGCTGCACAGAAGAATTACATCCTGGAAGCGCCGCTAGGTGCAAGACCCGCTGCAGGAGCAACGCCGGACGTTGTGAACATGTGGCAGAGCAAAGCTGATGACTACTCGATAGTTCAGTGTGCCATGCTTTACAGCTTAGAATTGGGACTTCAAAGACGTTTTGAACGTCATGGAGCATATGAGATGTTCCAGGAGTTGAAGTTAATATTTGAAGCAAATGCCCGAATTGAGAGATATGAAGTCTCCAATAAGTTCTATAGCTGCAAGATGGAGGAGAATAGTTCTGTCAGTGAACATATACTCACAATGTCTGGGTACCACAACCACTTGACTCAACTGGGAGTAATCTTCCTAATGATAGTGTCATTGACAGAGTTCTTCAATCACTGCCACCAAGCTACAAAAGCTTCGTGATGAACTATAATATGCAAGGGATGGATAAGACAATTCCCGAGCTCTTCGCGATGCTAAAGGCTGCAGAGGTAGAAATCAAGAAGGAGCATCAAGTGTTGATGGTTAACAAGACCACTAGTTTCAAGAAAAATGACATAGGGAAGAAGGGGAACTTCAAGAAGAAAGACAAGCAAGTTGCTTCTCAAGTGAAGAAGCCCAAGTTTGGACCTAAGCCTGAGACTGAGTGCTTCTATTGCAAAGGGACTGGTCACTAGAAGCGGAACTGCCCCAAGCATTTGGCGGATAAGAAGGATGGCAAAGTGAAATGTATATTTGATATACATGTTATTGATGTGTACCTTACTAATGCTCGTAGTAGCACCTGGGTATTTGATACTGGTTCTGTTGCTCATATTTGCAACTCGAAACAGGGGCTACGAATTAAACAAAGATTGGCTAAGGACGAGGTGACGATGCGCGTGGGAATTGGTTCCAAAGTCAATGTGATCACCGTCGGCACGCAACCTCTACATCTACCGTCGGGATTAGTTTTAGACCTAAATAATTGTTATTTGCTGCCAGCATTGAGCATGAACATTATATCTTGATCTTGTTTGATGCGAGACGGTTATTCATTTAAAATAGAGAATAATGGTTGTTCTATTTATATGTGTAATATCTTTTATAGTCATGCACCCTTGATGAGTGGTGTATTTTTGTTGAATCTCGATTGTAGTGATACACATATTCATAATATTTAAACCAAAAGATGCAAGGTTAATATTGATAGTGCAACTTATTTGTGGCACTGGCGTTTAGCTCATATTGGTGTAAAGGGCATGAAGAAACTCCATGCTGATGGGCTTTTGGAATCACTTGATTATGAATCACTTGATGCTTGCGAACCATGCCTTATGGCAAGATGACTAAGACTCCGTTCTCCGGAACAATGGAGCGAGCAACTGACTTATTGGAAATAATACATACTGATGTATGCGGTCCAATGAGTTTTCATGCTCGCGGCGGGTATCGTTATTTTCTAACCTTCACAGATGATTTGAGCAGATATGGATATATCTACTTGATGAAACATAAGTCTGAAACATTTGAAAAGTTCAAAGAATTTCAGAGTGAAGTGGAAAATCATTGTAACAAGAAAATAAAGTTTCTATGATCTGATCGTGGAGGTGAATATTGGAGTTATGAGTTTGGGCTTCATTTGAAACAATGTGGAATAGTTTCGCAACTCATGCCACTTGGAACACCACGGCATAATGGTGTGTCCGAACGTCCTAACCATACTTTATTAGATATGTTACGATCTATGATGTCTCTTACTGATTTACCGCTATCGTTTTGGGGTTATGCTTTAGAGACGGCTACATTCACATTAAACAGGGAACCATCTAAATCCATTGAGATGACACCATATGAACTGTGGTTTGGCAAGAAACCTAAGCTGACGTTTCTTAAAGTTTGGGGCTGCGATGCTTATGTGAAAATGCTTCAACCCGATAAGCTCAAACCCAAAACGGAAAAATGTGTCTTCATAGGATACCCAAAGGAGACTGTTGGGTACTGAGGGAGTCCTGGATTAAGGGGTCCTCGGGCGTCTGACCTGTGTGACATGGGCCGGACTAATGGGCTATGAAGATACAAGACATAAGACTCTCTCCCATTTCTGGATGGGACTCTCCTTGGCGTGGATGGCAAGCCTAGCGTGTGAATATGAAGATTCCTTTCTCTATAACCGACTTTGTACAACCCTAGTCCCCTTCAGTGCCTATATAAACCGGAGGGTTTAGTCCATAGAGGCAATCATAATCTGACAAGCTAGACTTCTAGGGTTTTAGCCATTACGATCTCGTGGTAGATCAACTCTTGTAACCCCCATACTCATCAATATCAATCAAGCAGGACGTAGGGTATTACCTCCATCAAGAGGGCCCGAACCTGGGTAAAACTTCGTGTCCCTTGTCTCCTGTTACCATCAACCTTAGACGCACAGTTTGGGACCCCCTACTCGAGATCCGCCGGTTTTGACACCGACATTGGTGCTTTCATTGAGAGTTCCACTGTGTCGCCGCCAAAAGGTTCGATGGCTCCATCCATCATATGCAACGATACTGCCCTAGGGGAGGTTTTTCTCCCCGGACAGATCTTCGTATTCGGCGGCTTCGCACTACAGGCCAACTCGCTTGGCCATCTGGAGCAGATCAAAAGCTACGCCCTAGGTCACCTGATTAGTTTTGGAAACCTGGATTATGTCGCTGATATCCAAGGAGACTTGATCTTCCAAGGATTCACGACCCCAACCTCCGCTCTAGCATTAGAGCCGGAGCGCCTCGCCAGGACCCAAGAAGGGATTTCTAAACCGGCCAGACTATCTGTGGCCACTAGGCCCAGTACAGGAGAGCCGGAGGAAGCAGTGTCATCGGCAACCATCACAAAGCCAGACCCTTCCCCGGATACTGGCTCCGAACTCTCGGAGTCAACGTCGTGTGAGCTCGGCCGAGGAATTCCCTTCCCGCCATACTCCAGGGGTTCTTTTCTCCCTCAACAAACCTTGCCTTTAAGCTGGGCTCTAGACTTGATGCGATCCCTTCTGATTACAGAGGAGCAACGTCCGAACTACGTCCAGCCCAGACTAGGGGCTGAGAGCGGGGAATTTTACGTCCCACCCACCACCCACTTCATCGCCATAGTAGAGGACTTAACTGACATGCTCGATTACGGCTCCGAAGACATCGACGGTATGGACGACGATGCCAGAGAGGAGTAAGCCGAAAACCCGCCGTTTACCAGATGTTGGACGGCCACCTCTTCTATGACGTGTACATGGTGGATACACCCAAGGAGGGTGACAGAGATAATGAGAAAAATCCAGTAGAGGATAAACCTCCCAAGATACAACAAAAGCGCCAACGGTGCCGCTCTAATTCACGCCGCAGCAAAGACAACAATACCGGCACGAGAGACAATAACACTCTGGATGATGCCGAAGACCAAGAAAACCCCGTCGAGCAAAACTCTGAACAAGACGAGCGGGAGGATGGGAAAGTTAGCCCTGATGAACAAGCTGCAAATGAAGACTCGGAGGACAGTAATTACCTTCCACCCTCCGAGGATGAGGTGAGCCTCGGCGACGAAGACTTTATCGTACCTGAGGAACCTCTCAAGAAGGAGTGCTTTAAGGCTAATAGCCACTGCAAGGAGCCTGAAAAAGAAGCAGCAGCAGCTTCAAGATGATCAAGATCTGCTCAATGATAGATGGACTGATGTCCTGGCAGCAGAGGAATACGGCCTCGAGTGCCCAACCAAAAGTTACCCAAGTGTAAACTGCTACCTCAATTCGATGACGAGGCACTTGAGCCTGTACCATCAGCGCATAATGCGACCGATCGACCACCACGTGGCTGGGACAAAACGACAACTCAAGCCGAACACCAGCTCGTCCTACCTCGCGTAAAGGCAGAGATAAAACAGCTCGGGGATACATGTATGACCTGCGATAGGACTTGAAGAATAATCAGGTCCGGCCAGATCGATCTACGGATCGCTCGGGCGTGCCTCGACGCGCGACAACAGCTATCAAGCCGAACATGGCAAGCACAATCACGTCCGGGCCGAAAACCATAGACGGACTCCATCCGAACTACATCATGATCTAGCCCGATATAGAGGCTCCGCACACCCCCTCAGCTTCACTGATGAAGTAATGGAACATGCATTCCTAGCAGGGTTCAAACATGTGAATATCGAATCATATGATGGAACCATAGATCCCGCGGTATCGATTGAAGACTTTATTCGCCATATTCACATGGCCCGCAGCGATGATCTTCACGCCATCAAATACCTCCCCCTAAAACTCAAGGGACCAGCCCGGCACTGGTTGAACAGCCTGCCTGAAAACTCTATTGGCAGCTGGGAAGACCTAGAAGACGCCTTCCGTGACGACTTCCAAGGCACATACATCAGACCTCCGGATGCCGATGACTTAAGTCACATAGTCCAACAGCCCAGAGAGTCAGCAGGGAAATTCTGGACTAGGTTCTTAACTAAAAAGAACCAAATCATCAACTGTCCGGATGCCGAAGCCCTAGCGGCCTTCAAACACAGAATCCGCGACGAATGGCTCTCCCGACACCTCGGCCAAGAAAAGCTGAAGTCCATGGCGGCCCTCACGGCACTCATGACCCGCTTTTGCGCGGGCGAAGATAGCTGGCTAGCCTGCAGCAATAACAATGCAAGCGACCCTGGCACCTCGGAAGCCAGAAATAGCAACGGCAAGCCCCGACGCAATAGGCACAAGCGTCGAAACAATGGTGACAATACTGATGACACGGCGGTCAACGCCGGATTCAGTGGCTCCAAGTCCGGTCAACGGAAGAAGCCATATAAAAGGAATAATCAGGGCCCTTCCAGCTTGGACCGCATACTCGATCGTCCATGTCAGATCGATGGCACCCCTGATAAACCAGCCAATCATACCCACCGGAGCTGTTGGGTCTTGAAACATGTCGGCAAGTTAAATGCCGAAGACAAGGAGAAGGGGTCACAAAGCGAGAATGGAGACGAGGAGCCCTGTCCACCGAACACAGGGGGACAGAAGAAGTTTCCCCCTCAGGTCAAAACAGTGAACATGATATACGCTACCCATATCCCTAAGAGGGAGCGCAAGCGCGCGCTCAGGGACGTCTATGCGATAAAGTCAGTCGCCCCAAAATTCAACCCATGGTCGTCATGCACGATCACCTTTGATCGCAGGGACCATCCGAACAGTATCTGTCATGGAGGTTCAGCCGCACTGGTTCTCGACCCAATAATTGATGGATTCCACCTCACACGAGTCCTCATGGACGGTGGCAGCAGCCTCAACCTGCTCTATCAGGATAGAGTGCACAAAATGGGAATCGATCCATCAAGGATCAAGCCCACCAAGACTACCTTTAAAGGAGTTATACCAAGTGTAGAGGCCCGTTGCACGGGCTCAATCACATTGGAGGTGGAGGTCGTCTTCGGTTCTCCAGACAACTTCCGAAGCGAAGAGTTAATCTTTGATATCGTCCCCTTCCGCGGCGGCTATCACGTACTACTCAAACGCCGCGTTTGCTCGATTCAATGCAGTGCCACACTATGCTTATCTCAAGCTCAAGATGCCCGGACCACGCGGTGTCATAACAACCAATGGAAACATGAAGCGCTCCCTCCGTACCGAGGAACACACCGCGGCCCTGGCAGCGGAAGTACAGAGCGGCCTTTTAAGGCAGAACTTTAATTCAGCGGCCAAGCTCCCGGACACTGTCAAATGAGTCCAGACTACTCCGCAGCATGACAGTCCGGCTCGTCAGGAGTTAGACTAGCAATTCGACCTCCGTCTCAGCCCCGACCAAGTGGCGGCATACGTACGGTGCATACATAATTACACACTAAAAATACCATGGGCAGAGACGGAGGCATAACCATACTGCGGTCCACAATATGGCCCGACCTTCCTTGGACACACATATGCTTACTTTTATTTTTATCCTTTTCAGGTTTCTTTTTCACAGGCCCCTCTTGACGGCCTGATAATCGATCCTTTTGAAGGACGGATACACCAAGGTGGAAAGTAGCACAGACGTGTGGGGGAATCTCTAGATGTTCTTTTTAACGATCATTCTATCTGTTTTTAGGACCCGTACGTAGCTCCCCCTTGGTCTTGGCATATTAAATAGCCACTGTTGCTTATCGCCCTATTTGTACAAATACGCTTTGACGTATTAATCAAAATTATAGTGGAAATAGTTTGCGGCTCAAAATATGTGACACTAGCTTACTACTTCATTTTATTTCGCTATTATTATCGGTTGCATCCGTACACTTTGGTACGGCATAATTCACCGAGGGCTTTATAGCGCCCCATACTATGGCAAGAAGTCCAAACACTTTTACAGTATAGTTCAGCCCCCAAATTTAGCATTATATGCATCGGCTCTGAATCATGTCTTTGGTCCATAGTTGGGTTGCCTGGCTCCTGTGCTTACTACCTTACGTTCCGCTCTATCGGCTAGGGTAGTAAAGGGAGAACTATTGCAATTGTGTCCTGGTTTATCCAGATGAGCACCTTAGTAGAGAAAGCCGAAAACTGACTGTCATGATGCGGCGTGAGCCGGTCAGCTCTTCGGAGGTTAAAATCTCTTGCGATTTTTTCCGCATTATGTGATGGATTGGCCTTCACCCGATCACGTGTCTACGACACCCTAGTCCGGACTAACGAATACTAGGGGCTGCGCCTACATTTCTATTGTCAAACTCCTATGGCTAAGTGAGGGTGATACATCCACATAGTCCGATTGCCTGGTTCGTTACGCTAAACACCTCCTTCAAGGACCAATTTGTTGGATCAAGAGTGTTTAGATTCCATCCCGAACACCCCTGTACTACCTACGTGGGGGCTGAAGCCCACGACTGGCCAACTCTCAGATTTAATAAAAATGGTCGCACAGGAGGTAAAATTCCAAAATAAACAGCAAGCATTATATTACATATCAGTCTTGTTTTCATCATACAGGGTGGGATAACATGAAGGTACTCAGTCAAAGATAATGTCTTTTGAACACTGTCCCTCTACAATGCGGGATCCCTTGAGGACATCATCAAAATACCGCTCTTGCATGCGGTGCTGCTTGCCAGCGGGCGGTCCCTCGGTCGCGAGCTTGACGGCGTCCATCTTCGCCCATCGTATCTTGACATGGCCGAAGGCCATCCGCGCACCTTCGATACAGACCGACCGCTTGATGACGTCAAGCTGGGAGCAGGCATTGACCAGCCACTTCATGAGTCTGAAGTAGCTACTGGGTATGACTTCGGCAGGCCATAGCCAGATTATTAAATCCTTCATGGCTAGCTCGGCCACCCTATGCAGTTCCACCAGCTATCTGGCGCAAGGTATTGCGACCAGAACAGCTTCTCCGTCGAGCTCCCCTCTTCGGCTCAGAAGAACTCCACAGCGTCGGCAACGTTACGCGGGTAAATACGCAAACGCTCCCGGAGAACTCCAAATCCGGGTTAGTAAGAGATACCTCTTCTTCACATATTTGCTCGCATAATGAAGGCCTTACCCGTCGTGATTTTTCTGGCCTCTTGGATCTCCTAGAGGGCGCCTTGGGCTTCGACCCGGGCATCTTGTGCACTTTGGCGGGCCTTGGTGAGTTCAGAATCTTGATCCGCAACATGGCGCTCCAAGGACTCGTATTTCTTCATGGCGACCTGGAGCTCTTGCTGGACCTCACCGACCCTGGCCTCATGCTTTTCACAGGCGGCTTGTTCCTTTGCTGCTCTGTCCTTGGCCTCAGCCAGCGCCTTCTTGAGGGGCTCCACCTCGGTCGCCGCCCCTAATAAATATCATGGCACTATGGTTATCACAAATCATTCATCCTTTCCGAATATACACAAGGTCATTACATACCTTGATTGTCCTCTAGCTACTTTTTTACACGGCCGAGCTCTTCCTCGGCCCGCTCTAGACTCTGCTTTAGTCCAGAGACCTCAGCAGCATGAGAGGTTGCAGCCAGCAATGACGCCTTCTTATTCACATAAAACATATTTAGTTAGTCTCCTGCAAAATTACTTGATCCTCTGTCCGGCTTTTCTTTTCGAACACCGGACAGTGTCTCAGGGGCTACTGTCTATACTATGACATTCTTTTCATACAATCGCGCCGCTTACCTCAAAGCCTATTAGAAGGCTTGTGCAGGCTTCGGTCAGTCCGCTCTTTGTGGACTGAATCCTCTCAACCACCGTACCCATGAGGGTACAGTGTTCCTCAACAATGGAAGCACTTCACAGCGCTTCCATTAGAGCATCCAGTGCCTCTGGATGGGTAGAGGTCACTGGTGGAATTGGCGCACCTCCTTCCCTTGAAGGAGGCTGTCTGCCAGATTCCGGAGCCGTATAGGTCTCTGAGATCGTATTTGGCTGGGGGCCGAATTGGAGATGGCCCCCATCGCCAGTCTCCATGGGGATCTGCTCCCCCATGTGTCCGGTGGCCGAGGTGTTATCCTCTGGTGCCACCGTGATGGCTTCTTGTGCCTCCCCCTGAGTCGAGAGTGTCCTTCGGGACAACACTTCACCATCTTCCACAGTCTTGGGAGAGGAGGCCACCGGAAGGGACCTGTTGTCCATCACCTTCGGATTCAGGGAGTTTCCCAAAGATGAGGATCGCTCGAGGTCGGAACGAGCTGGACTATGAGTGCATGATTCAACATGTTAAAACTATGAAGTAAAGAAGATGGATATTCGTGTGCGTCTTAGAGTACTTACGATTCGGCCAGGGGCTTATCCCTGGGGCGCCACTCGGAGCTGCTATCAACCTCCCACGCAGAGTTGTCAGCGGCAGAGGCCTTCCCCTTCTTGGACGCCTCTGCCTCCAGATGCATGGAGGCCGCCCTTTTCTTCCTTGCCCTCTCAGGGGGAGAATTTCTTTCCTCCTCTTCCTCATCGTCGGTGGCGGGAGGGGAGTGGGTGTCGGCGTCTGCTACCTCTTGAGCACTGCGTTGGATTTCCTTGAAGAGGAAAGGATGATGCAGCAAAGTAGCGTAAGCATTTCCCTCGGTTTTTGAGAACCAAGGTATCAATCCAGTAGGAGGCTACGCGCGAGTCCCTCGTACCTGCACAAAACAAATAACTCCTCGCAACCAACATGATAAGGGGTTGTCAATCCCTTCACGGTCACTTACGAGAGTGAGATCTGATAGATATGATAGAATAATATTTTTGGTATTTTTGTGATAAAAATGCATAGTAAAATAAAAGCAAAGGAAATAACTAAGTATTGGAAGATTAATATGATGAAGATAGACCCGAGGGCCATAGGTTTCACTAGTGGCTTCTCTCAAGAGCATAAGTATTTTACAGTGGGTGAACGAATTACTATTGAGCAATTGACAGAATTGAGCATAGTTATGAGAATATCTAGGTATGATCATGTATATAGGCATCACGTCCGAGACAAGTAGACCAAATCGTGCCTGCATCTACTACTATTACTCCACTCATCGACCGCTATCCAGCATGCATCTAGAGTATTAAGTTCATGAAAACAAAGTAACGCCTTAAGCAAGATGACATGATGTAGAGGGATAAATTCATGCAATATGATAAAAAACATCTTGTTATCCTCGATGGAAACAATACAATACGTGCCTTGCTGCCCCTACTGTCACTAGGAATGGACACCGCAAGATTGAACCCAAAGCTAAGAACTTCTCCCATTGCAAGAAAGATCAATCTAGTAGGCCAAACCAAACTGATAATTCGAAGAGACTTGCAAAGATAACCAATCATACATAAAAGAGTTCAGAGAAGATTCAAATATTGTTCATAGATAATCTTGATCATAAACCCACAATTCATCGGTCTCGACAAACACACCGCAAAAAGAAGATTACATCGAATAGATCTCCACAAGAGAGGGGGAGAACACTGTATTGAGATCCAAAAAGAGAGAAGAAGCCATCTAGCTAATAACTATGGACCCGAAGGTCTGAGGTAAACTACTCACACTTCATCGGAGAGGCTATGGTGTTGATGTAGAAGCCCTCCGTGATGGATGCCCCCTCCGGCGGAGCTCCGGAATAGGCCCCAAGATGGGATCTCGTGGATACAGAAAGTTGCGGCGGTGGATTAGGGTTTTTGGCTCCGTATCTGATCGTTTGGGGGTACGTAGGTATATATAGGAGGAAGGAGTACGTCGGTGGAGCAACAGGGGGCCCACGAGGGTGGAGGGC
>NC_041382.1:148065528-148065854 GCF_002162155.2 Triticum dicoccoides | reverse complement strand
CGGTGGAATTAGGGTTTTGGCTCCGTATCTGATCGTTTGGGGGTACGTAGGTATATATAGGAGGAAGGAGTACGTCGGTGGAGCAACAGGGGGCCCACGAGGGTGGAGGGCGCGCCTGGGGGGGGGGGGGGGGGGGCGCGCCCTACCTCGTGGCCTCCTCCTTTGTTTCTTGACGTAGGGTCCAAGTCTCCCAGGGTCTTGCTCGTTGAGAAAATCATGTTCCCGAAGGTTTCATTCCGTTTGGACTCCCTTTGATATTCCTTTTCTTCGAAACCCTAAAATAGGCAAAAAACAGCAATTCTGGGCTGGGCCTCCGGTTAATAGGT
>NC_041382.1:148012524-148065518 GCF_002162155.2 Triticum dicoccoides | reverse complement strand
CGCCCCCTACCTCGTGGCCTCCTCCTTTATTTCTTGACATAGGGTCCAAGTCTCCAGGATCATGTTCGGTGAGAAAATCACGTTCCCGAAGGTTTCATTTCGTTTGGACTCCATTTGGTATTCCTTTTCTTAGAAACCCTAAAATAGGCAAAAAAACAGCAATTCTGGGCTGGGCCGCCGATTAATAGGTTAGTCCCAAAAATAATATAAAAGTGGATAATAAAGCCCAATAATGTCCAAGACAGTAGATAATATAGCATGGAGTAATCAAAAATTATAGATACGTTGGAGACGTATCAAGCACCCCAAGCTTAATTCCTGCTCGTCCTCGAGTAGGTAAATGATAAAAAGATAATTTTTGATGTGGAGTGCTACTTGGCATAATTTTAATGTAATTCTTCTTAATTTTGGTATGAATATTCAGATCCGAAAGATTCAAGATAAAAATTCATATTGACATAAAAATAAGAATACTTCAAGCATACTAACTAAGCAATTATGTCTTCTCAAAATAACATGGCTAAAGAAAGTTATCCCTACAAAATCATATAGTCTGGCTATGCTCTATCTTCACCACACAAAGTATTTAAATCATGCACAACCCCGATGACAAGCCAAGCAATTGTTTCATACTTTTGACATTCTCAAAACTTCTTCAATCTTCATGCAATACATGAGTGTGAGCCATGGACATAGCACTTTAGGTGGAATAGAATGGTGGTTGTGGAGGAGACAAAAGGAGAAGATAGTCTCACATCGACTAGGCGTATCAATGGGCTATGGAGATGCCCATCAATAGATATCAATGTGAGTGAGTACGGATTGCCATGCAACGGATGCACTAGAGCTATAAGTATATGAAAGCTCAAAAATAAACTAAGTGGGTGTGCATCCAACTCGCTTGCTCACGAAGACCTAGGGCATTTTGAGGAAGCCCATCATTGGAATATGCAAGCCAAGTTCTATAATGAAAAATTCCCACTAGTATAAGAAAGTGATAACATAGGTGATTTCTATCATGAAGATCATGGAGCTACTTTGAAGCACAAGTGTGGTAAAAGGATAGTAGCATTGTCCCTTCTCTCTTTTTCTCTCATATATATATATATATATATATATATATATATATATATATATATATATATATTATTTGGGCCTTTTCTCTTTTTTTCTTTTTTTTGTGGCCTCCCTTTTTTTGTCCGGAGGCTCATCCCGACTTGTGGGGGAATCATAGTCTCCATCATCCTTTCCTCACTTCGGACAATGCTCTAATAATGATGACCATCACACTTTTATTTTCTTACAACTCAAGAATTACAACTCGATACTTAGAACAAGATATGACTCTATATGAATGCCTCCGGCGGTGTACCCGGATATGCAATGACTCATGAGTGACATGTATGAAAGAATTATGAACGGTGGCTTTGCCACAAATACAATGTCAACTACATGATCATGCGAAGCAATATGACAATGATTGAGCATGTCATAGTAAACAGAACAGTGGAAAGTTGCATGGCAATATATCTCGGAATGGTTATGCAAATGCCATGATAGGTAGGTATGGTGGCTGTTTTGAGGAAGGTATATGGTGGGTGTATGATACCGGCGAAAGGTGTGCGGTATTAGAGAGGCTAGCAATGGTGGAAGGGTGAGAGTGCGTATAATCCATGGACTCAACATTAGTCATAAAGAACTCATATACTTATTGCAAAAATCTACAAGTTATCAAAGCAAAGTATTACACGCATGCTCCTAGGGGGATAGATTGGTAGGAAAAGACCATCGCTCGTCCCCGACCGCCACTCATAAGGAAGACAATCAATAAATAAATCATGCTCCGACTTCATCACATAACGGTTCACCATACGTGCATGCTACGGGAATCACAAACTTTAACACGAGTATTTCTCAAATTCACAACTACTCAACTAGCTGACTCTAATATCACCATCTCCATATCTTAAAACAATTATCAAGTATCAAACTTCTCATAGTATTCAACACACTCATAAGAGAATTTTATTATTAATCTTATATACCTAGCATATAGGATTATTTAAGCAATTTACCATGCTATTTAAGACTCTCAAAATAATCTAAGTGAAGCATGAGAGATCAATAGTTTCTATGAAACAAATCCACCACCGTGCTCTAAAAGATATAAGTGAAGTACTAGAGCAAAACTATATAACTCAAAAGATATAAGTGAAGCACATAGAGTATTCTAAGAATTTCCAAATCATGTGTGTCTCTCTCAAAAAGGTGTGTGCAGCAAGTATGATTGTGTAAAACTAACAAATAAATACTCAAATAATACAAGACGCTCCAAGAAAAACACATATCATGTGGTAAATAAAAATATAGCTGCAAGTAAAGTTACCAATAGAAGTAGACGAAAGAGGGGATGCCTTCCGGGGCATCCCCAAGCTTTGGATTTTAGGTGTCCTTAGATTATATTGGGGGTGCCATGGGCATCCCCAAGCTTAGGCTCTTGCCACTCCTTGTTCTATAATCCATCAAATCTTTACCCAAAACTTGAAAACTTCACAACACAAAACTTAAGGTAGAAAATCTCGTGAGCTCCGTTAGCGAAAGAAAATAAAAGACCACTTAAAGGTACTGTAATGAACTCATTCTTTATTTATATTGGTGTTAAACCTAATGTATTCCAACTTCTCTATGGTTTATAAACTATTTTACTAGCCATAGATTCATCAAAATAAGCAAACAACACACAAAAAACAGAATCTGTCAAAAACAGAACAGTCTGTAGTAATCTGTAGCTAGCGCAAGATCTGGAACCCCAAAAATTCTAAAATAAATTGCTGGACGTGAGGAATTTATCTATTAATCATCTTCAAAAATAATTAACTAAATATCACTTTCCGAATAAAAATGACAGCAGTTCTCGTGAGCGCTAAAGATTCTGTTTTTTACAGCAGGATTAACAAGACTTTCCCCAAGTCTTCCCAACGGTTCTACTTGGAACCAACACTAATTAAACACAAAAACACACCCAAAACAGAGGCTAGGTAAATTATTTATTTAATAACAGCAAGGATAAATATTGGGTTGACTCCCAACAAGCGATTTTCTTTAAAGCCTTATAGCTAGGCATAATATTTCAATGATGCTCACATGAAAGACAAGAATTGAAGCACAAAGAGAGCATCATAAATCATGTGACAAACACATTTAAGTCTAACATACTTCCGATGCATAGGCATCTTATAGGCATACATATTATCAAGGCAAGCAAAAACTAGCATATGCAAAGAAGCGGAAAGAAACAATAGCAATCTCAACATAATGAGAGGTAATTTAGTAACATGAAAATTTCTACCACCATATTTTCCTCTCTCATAATAATTATATGTAGGATCATAAGAAAATTCCACAAAATAGCTATCACATAAAATATTTTCAACATGATCCACATGCATGCAAAGTTGACACTCTTCCAAAGTGGTGGGATTAACATTAACTAAAGTCATGACCTCTTCAAACCCACTTTTATCAAAAACTTCATAAGATTGAACATTATCCAAATATGTGGGATCTAAAGTTGACACTCTTCCAAACCCACTTTCAGTATTATTGCAAACACTATTATCAATCTCATAATCATCATGGGGAGTAAATAAATTTTCAAGATCAAAAGAAGAATCACCCCAATCATGATCATTGCAACAAGTAGAGGACATAGCAAAACTAGCATCCCAAAGTTTAGGGTTTTGCATATTATTAGCACAATTTACATAAATAGAATTTATAATAAAATTATTGCAATCATGCTTTTTATTCAAATATCTATCGTGAATCGCTTCATAAAGTAATTCGTCACACTTTTTAGATTCACGAATTTCAAGCAAAACTTCATAAAGATAATCTAGTGCACAAAACTCACTAGCAATTGGTTCATTATAATTGGATCTCTTAAAAAGATTAGCAAGCGGATGAGGATCCGTAGATCATAGGTTCTCTGTTTAGTAATAAATAAACAATTATTCCAACCAAACTAGCAAACGAGCCAAGTAAGACATCAAAGCAAATGGAAAGACGAACAGAAGAAGGGCGAATAAGGCGGCAAGGGTGAAGTGGGGGAGAGAAAAACGAGAGGAAAATGGCAAATAATGTAATGCGGGAGATAAGCGTTTGTGATGGGTACTTGGTATGTTGACTTTTGCGTAGACCTCCCCGACAATGGCGGCAGAAATGGCTCATTGTCGGGAGTCAAATCTTGACTTGCGCGAACCTCCCCGGCAACGACGCCAGAAATCCTTCTTGCTACCTCTTGAGCACTGCGTTGGATTTCCTTGAAGAGGAAAGGATGATGCAACAAAGTAGTGTAAGTATTTCCCTCAGTTTTTGAGAACCAAGGTATCAATCCAGTAGGAGGCTACGCGCGAGTCCCTCGTACCTGCACAAAACAAATAACTCCTCGCAACCAACGCGATAAGGGGTTGCCAATCCCTTCACGGTCACTTACGAGAGTGAGATCTAATAGATATGATAGAATAATATTTTTGGTATTTTGTGATAAAGATGCAAAGTAAAATAATAGCAAAGGAAATAACTAAGTATTGGAAGATTAATATGATGAAGATAGACCCGGGGGCCATAGGTTTCACTAGTGGCTTCTCTCAAGAGCATAAGTATTTTACGGTGGGTGAATGAATTATTGTTGAGCAATTGACAGAATTGAGCATAGTTATGAGAATATCTAGGTATGATCATGTATATAGGCATCACGTCCGAGACAAGTAGACCGACTCCTGCCTGCATCTACTACTATTACTGCACTCATCGACCGCTATCCAGCATGCATCTAGAGTATTAAGTTCATGAAAACAAAGTAACGCCTTAAGCAAGATGATATGATGTAGAGGGATAAATTCATGCAATATGATAAAAAACCATCTCGTTATCCTCGATGGCAACAATACAATACGGGCCTTGCTGCCCCTACTGTCACTGGGAAAGGACACCACAAGATTGAACCCAAAGCTAAGCACTTCTCCCATTGCAAGAAAGATCAATCTAGTAGGCCAAACCAAACTGATAATTCGAAGAGACTTGCAAAGATAAACAATCATACATAAAAGAGTTCAGAGAAGATTCAAATATTGTTCATAGATAATCTTGATCATAAACCCACAATTCATCGGTCTCGACAAATACACCGCAAAAAGAAGATTACATCAAATAGATCTCCACAAGAGAGGGGGAGTGTATTGAGATCCAAAAAGAGAGAATAAGCCATCTAGCTAATAACTATGGACCCGAAGGTCTGAGGTAAACTACTCACACTTCATCGGAGAGGCTATGGTGTTGATGTAGAAGCCCTCCATGATGGATGCCCCTCCTGCGGAGCTCCGGAACAGGCCCCAAGATGGGATCTCGTGGATACAGAAAGTTGCGGCGGTGGAATTAGGGTTTTTGGCTCTGTATCTGATCGTTTGGGGGTACATAGGTATATATAGGAGGAAGGAGTACGTCGGTGGAGCAACATGGGGCCCACAAGGGTGGAGGGCGCGCCTGGGGGGTAGGCGCGCCCCCTACCTCATGGCCTCCACCTTTATTTCTTGACATAGGGTCCAAGTCTCCTGGATCATGTTCGGTGAGAAAATCACGTTCCCGAAGGTTTCATTCCGTTTGGACTCTGTTTGATATTCCTTTTCTTCGAAACCCTAAAATAGGCAAAAAAAACAGCAATTCTGGGTTGGGCCTTCGGTTAATAGGTTAGTCCCAAAAATAATATAAAAGTGGATAATAAAGCCCAATAATGTCCAAAACAGTAGATAATATAGCATGGAATAATCGAAAATTATAGATACGTTGGAGATGTATCAGCGTCTTCGGACGTCACGTCCAAAGTGCCATTATGGTGGAGACCACCCTTGGCCCCCTTGGCCTTCTTCTTGGCCTTCTTCTCCGGCGCTTGATAGGGCGCCAGAACCAGCATCTTCGTCAAAAGCGGGATAGCTGGTTCTTCGGGCAGTGGAACCAGACACTGAATCTGCTCCGCCTTCTTTGTCCAGCCCTGAAAAAACAAATAGGGAAGCTTAGATATCTTCCTTGAATATGCAAGTAAAGGATACACCTTGAAATACAGAAAACTTACCGCACTAGCAGGATGGGCCAGGTCGTGCCCGCGGTCCTCGATCATCGCCGGCCACGTCTCGTTGGCCTTGAAGAGCATCTTCAAGATGTCTTCGTGCGTAGTGCCAAAGAACCGTTGCAAGGTCTGGTGCTTGGCCGGATCGAACTCCCACAAGTGGCAAGTATGGCTTTGGCAAGGCAGGATCCGGCGAGCGAGCATCACCTGGATCACATTGACAAGCTTGACGTTCTTGTCCACCATGCACTTGATGCGCGTCTGGAGTGATGTCAGCTCGTCCGACGAAGACCAGTCCAGGCCCTTCTCTAGCCAGGAGGTGAGCCGCATCAGGGCACCGGACTGGAATTCGGGAGCCGCGGCTGAGGGAGTCCTAGACTAAGGGGTCCTCGGGCATCCGGCTTGTTGGACATGGGCCAAACTGATGGGCTATGAAGATACAAGACCGAAGACTATCACCCGTGTTTGGATGGGATTCTCCTTGGCGTGGATGGAAAGTTTGGCATTCGGATATGAAGATTCCTTTCTCTGTAACCGACTTTGTATAACCCTAGTCCCCTCCGATGTCTATATAAACCGGAGGGTTTAGTCCGTAGAGACAGAGACAACCATAATCATATAGGCTAGACTTCTAGGGTTTTAGCCATTACGATCTCGAGGTAGATCAACTCTTGTAATACTCATATTCATCAAGATCAATCAAGCAGGAGGGTATTACCTCCATAGAGAGGGCCCGGACCTGGGTAAACATCATGTCCCATGTCTCTTGTTACCATCAACCTTAGACGCACAGTTCGGCACCTCCTACCTGAGATCCGCCGGTTTCGACGCCGACATTGGTGCTTTCATTGAGAGTTCTATTGTGTCATCATCAGAGGGTTCGATGGCTCCATCCATCATCTACAACAATGCTGCCCAGGTGGATGTCTTTCTCCTTGGCCAGATCTTCATATTCGATGGCTTCACACTGCGGGCCAACTTGCTTGGCCATCTAGAGTATATCCACAGCTACGCCCCTAGCCATCAGGTCAGGTTTGGAAGCTTGAGCTATGTCGCTGATATCTGCGGAGACTTGATCTTCGACGAATTTGAGCCCATGGCAGCCGCTCCCTACCACCGCGATGAACATGACCTAAATCTGTCATTGGACCATACCCAGGAGATTGCGTCTATAAGCGCTCTGGCCCTAGATCCGGAGCAACATGTGCCATCCGAAGACGGGAAGCTTAACCCCACCACGAAAGCCGCAGACTCATCGGCGTTGGAGCCGCACACAGACTCATCTTTGAGCGGGGTCTGTGTCACCGGACCCCCGGATTCATCACCGGTCACCGGTTCTGAACTACATGCATCCGTGTCCGCCGAGCCTTACCAGGCGCCTATCGTCGAATTCAGTTCCGCGGACATCTTCCAGCACTCACCTTTAGGCGATGTGCTAAACTCATTAAAAACCCTCTCTTTAGCAGGGGACTCACAACCGAATTATATTCGGTTTGAACTGGGGGCTGATGATGGGGAATTTCATTTCCCACCCACCTCCCACTTAATAGCCACTATCGAAGATCTAACCGACATGTTTGACTACGACTCTGAAGACATCGACGGTATGGACGACGATGCCGAAGAGGAGCAGGACCAAAACCCGCCATTTACTAGGCGCTAGACGGCCAGCTCCTCCTACGACGTATACATGGTGGACACACCCAAAGAAGTTAACGGCGATGACAAAGAAGACCCAGTGGAAGATGAACCTCCTGAGATACAGCCAAACCGCCGACGACAGCGGCGCCGCTCTAAGTCACGCCGTGAAAAAGATAGCAATACCGGCACAGGAGAAAACAATACTCTAGATGATGCCGAAGACAATGAAGACCCCGTTCAGCCAACTTCCGAACAGAATGAACAGGAAGATGGGCGAGTTAGCCCTGATGAATAGGCTGAACACGAAGACTCGGAGGACAGTAACTATCTTCCACTCTCCAAGGATGAGGTGAGCCTCGGCGACGAGGATTTTATCATGCCTGAGGAACCTCTCGAGCAGGAGTGCTTTAAGCGCCGGCTAATAGCCACTGCAAGGAGCCTGAAAAAGAAGTAGCAACAACTTCAAGCTGATCAAGATCTGCTCAATGATAGATGGACTAACGTCCTGGCAGCCGAGGAATACGGCCTCGAGTGACCACCCAAAAGCTACCGAAGTGCAAATTAGTACCTCAATTGGATGACGAGGCGTTGGGGCCCATGCCATCAGTGCACAAGGCGGCTGACCGACCACCACGTGGTAAGGACAAAGCGGCAACCCAAGCCAAACACCAACCCGTACTACCTCGTTGTAAAGGCAGGGATAAAACAGCTCGGGCATATACATATGACCTTCGGCAGGACCTGGACAGTAGAGCAGGACATACCAGATCAATCAACGGATCGCGGGGGCGTGCCCCGACACGCAACGATGGCCATCTATTCGGACGTGACAAACCTAATCACGCCCGAGCCGAATGTCGCAGACGGACTCCATCTGAGCTACGTCACGATATGGCCCAATATAGAGGCGCCGCACACCCTCTTTGCTTCACTGATGAAGTAATGGGGCATGAATTCCCTGAAGGGTTTAAACCCATGAACATTGAATCATACGATGGAACAACAGATCCCGCGGTATGGATTGAAGATTTTCTTCTCCATATTCATATGGCATGCGGTGATGACCTTCATGCCATCAAATACCTCCCGTTAAAACTCAAAGGGCCAGCTCAGCACTAGTTAAACAGTCTGCCTAAAAACTCTATTGGCAGCTGGGAGGACTTGGAAGACGCCTTCCGTGACAACTTCCAAGGTACATATGTACGACCTCCGGATGCGGACGACTTAAGTCACATAGTTCAACAACCCGGAGAGTCAGCTAGGAAATTCTGGACCAAGTTCTTAACTAAAAAGAAACAAATCGTCGACTGTCCGGATGCCGAAGCCCTAGCGGCCTTTAAGCATAGCATCCACGACAAATGGCTAGCCCGTCACCTCGGCCAAGAAAAGCCGAAGTCCATGGCAGCCCTCACGGCACTCATGACCCGTTTTTGCATGGGCGAGGATAGCTGGCTAGCCCGTAGCAAAAACACTACAAGTGAGGCTGGCACCTCTGATACCAAAAACAGCAACGGCAAGCTCCGACGCAACAGGCACAAGCGTCGAAGCAACGGTGACAATACCGATGACACGGCGGTCAACGCCGGATTTAGTGGCTCCAAGTCCGGCCAGCAGAAGAAGCCATATAAAACAAACAATCAGGGCCCATCCAGCTTGGACCGCATACTCGATCGTCCATGCCAGATCCATGGCACCCAGACAAACCAGCCAATCATACCAACAGAGACTGCTGGGTTTTTAAACAGGCCGGCAAATTAAATGCCAAGAACAAGGATAAGGGGTTGCAAAGCGAGGATGATGACGAGGAGTCCCATCCGCCGAACACAGGGGACAGAAGAAGTCCCCCCAAAGTTAAAACGGTGAACATGATATATGCTACCCATATCTCCAAGAGGGAGCGCAAACACGCGCTCAGGGACGTCTACACGATGGAGCTAGTCGCTCCAAAGTTCAACCCATGGTCTTCCTACATGATCACCTTCGATCGCAGGGACCATCTGACCAGTATCCGTCATGGCAGTTCAGCCACACTGGTCCTTGACCCAATCATTGACGGATTCCATCTCACGTGAGTCCTCATGGATTGTGGCAGTAGCCTGAACCTGCTCTATTAGGATATAGTGCGCAAAATGGGCATTAATCCCTCAAGGATCAAGCCCACAAAGACTACCTTTTAAGGAGTCATACCAGGTGTAGAGTCCTGCTGTACGGGCTCAATCACACTAGAGGTTGTCTTCGGATACCCGGAGAACTTCCGAAGCGAAGAGTTGATCTTCAATATCATCCCCTTCCGCAGTGGCTATCACGGACTGCTTGGACAAACCGCATTTGCTCGATTCAACGCGGCGCCACACTATGCTTATCTCAAGCTCAAGATGCCTGGGCCACGCGGCGTCATAATAGTCAATGGAAACACGGAACGCTCCCTCCGTATTGAGGAGCACATCGCCACTTTAGCAGCAGAAGTACAGAGCAGCCTCTTCAAGGAGAACCTCAATTCGGTGGCCGAGCTCCCGGACACCGTCAAACGAGTCCAGACTACTCCATAGCAGGACAGCCCAGCTCGTTAGGAGCTCGACTAGCAATTCGGCCTTCATCCTGGCCCCTACCAAGTGGTGGCATTTGTACCGCGCGTACATAACTACGCACTCAAAATACCATAGGCATAGACGGAGGCATAACTAGAGTGTGATCCATAATACGGCTCGACCTCCCCTGGACACACATACTTTCACTTTTTCTTTTGTTTTCATTTTCTTTTCCTTTTCAGGTTTCTTTTCCACAGGCCCTTCCTGATGGCCTGATCATAGGTCCTTTCGAAAGGATAGATACACCAAGACGGCACAAGATACTAATGTATAACGGAATTTCTAGGTGGTCTCTTTAACGGTCACTCTAACTGTTTTTAGGACCCGCACACAGCTCTCCCTTGGTTGTGGCATATTAAATAGCCATGTTGATTATTGCACTACTTGTACAAATATGCTTTGACATACTAATCAAACTATAATGGAAACAGTTTGCAGCCCAACTCCTATGGCACTAGCTTGCTCTTTTGATAATCTTATCAAATCGCACCTGTACACTTTGGTGCGCTTTAATTTGCCAGGGGCTTCACTGCGCCCCATAATACGGCAACAAAGTCCAAACACCTTTTATAGTATAGTTTGGCACCCTGAATTTAGCATTATATGCATTGACTCCGAATCATGTCTTTGGTCAATAGTTGGGTTGCCCGGCTCCTGTGCTTACTACCTTACGTTCCGCTATATCGGCTGGGGTAGTAAAGGGAGAACTACTTCGATTGTGTCCTGGTTTATCCGGATGAGCACCTCAGTAGAGAAAGCCAAAAACTGTCTGTCATGATGCGGCATGAGCCGGTCAGCTCTTCAGAGGTTTCAAATCTTTAGCGATTTTTTCCGCATTATGCGATGAATCGGTTCTTATCCGATCAGGTGTTTATAGCACCCTAGTTCGGATACTAGGGGTTGCGCCTAAATTTTTATTGTCAAACTCCTATGGCTAAGTGAGGGTGGTAAAGCCACATAGTCCGATTGCCTGGTTCGTTGCGCTAAACACCTCCTTCAAGGACCAAATTCATGGATAAAGAGTGTTTAGATTCATCCCGAACACCCTCGTACTACCTACGTGGGGGCTGAAACCGACGACTGGCCAACTCTTAGACTTGATAAAATGGCCGCACAAGAGGTAAAACTTTAAATAATAAACAGCAAAGCATTATATTACATATCAGCATTGTTTTCATCATACAGGACGGGATAACATGAATGTATTCACTCAAAAATAATGTCCTTAGCACATTGCTCCGCTACAATGCGGGATCCCTTCAGAACATCTTCAAAATACCGCTCGGGCGTGTAGTGCTCCTTGCCCGCGGGCGGTTCTTCGATCGCGAGCTTGACAGTGTCTATCTTCGCCCATTGTATCTTGACACGAGCAAAGGCCATCCGCGCACCTTCTATGCATACCAACCGCTTGATGGCGTCAAGCCGAGGACATGCATTGACCAGCCGCTTCACGAGTCCGAAGTAGCTGGCGGGTATAGCTTCTGCAGGCCACAGCCGGATTATTAAATCCTTCATGGCTAGTTCGGCCACCCTATGCAGCTCGACCAACTATTTTAGCTGGTAGCTAAAGGGCACCGGATGTTCTGGCGCAAGGTATTGCGACTAGAATAGCTTCCCCGTTGAGCTCCCCTCTTCGGCTCGGAAGAATTCCACAGCATCAGAAACACTGCACGGCAAATCCGCAAACACCCCTGGAGAACTCCAAATCCGGGTCAGTAAGAGATACCTATTCCTCACATACTTGCTTTGCATAATAAAATCCTTTCCCGCTGCAATCTTCTTGGCCTCTTTGATCTCCCGAAGGGCGCCTTGGGCTTCGGCCCGGGCCTCTTGTGCGCTTTGGCGGGCCTTAGCGAGTTCGGACTCTTGGTCTGCATTCTGGTTCTCCAAGGACTCGTATTTCTTCACAGTGTCCTGGAGCTCCTGCTGGACCTCACCAACCCTGGCCTCATGCTTTTATCGGGAGGCTTTTTCCTTTACTGCTCTCTCCTCGGCCTTGGCCACTGCCTTCTTGAGAGCCTCCACCTCGGTCGCCGCCCCTACGAAAATATCACGGCACTGTGGTCAGCGCAAAAACATTCATACTTTTCGGACATGCATAAAATGATTGAATACCTTGATTATCCTCTAGCTACTTTTTCGCACTACCGAGCTCTTCCTCGGTCTGCTCCAGCCTCTGCTTCAGTCCGGAGACTTCAGCAGCACGAGAAGTCGCGGCCAACAGCGATGCCTGCTTATTCACATAGACATATATGGTTAGTCTCCTGCGAAAAACTATTTGATCCTCTGTTCTTCTTTCTTTCTGAACCTCGGACAGAGTCTCAGGGGCTATTGTCCACACTGTGACTTTCTTTTTACATAATTGTATTGCTTACCTCGAAGCTTGTTAGAAGGCTTGTGCAGGCTTCGTCAGTCCGCTCTTTGCGGACTGAATCTTCTCAATCACCGCACCCATGAGGGTACGGTGTTCCTTAATGATGGAAGCGCTTCGCGGCGCTTCCAGTAGAGTATCTGGTGCCTCTGGTTGGATAGAGGTCACCGGCAGAATGGGCACTCCTCCTTCCAATGAGGGAGGCTGCTCGCCGGAATCCAGAGCCGTACAGGTCTCCGGGACCGTATTCGGCTGGGGGCCGAATGGGACATGGCCCCCATCGCTAGTCTCCATGGGGATCTGCTCCCCCCATATGTCCGGTGGACGAGGTCTCGCCCTCTGGCGCCACCCCGACGGCCTCCTGCGTCTCTCCCTGGCCTGGGATCCTTCGGGACAACACCTCGGTGTCATCCATGGCCCTGGGAGAGGAGGCCGCTAGAAGGGACCCGCTGTCCATCACCTTCGGGTCCAGCGAGTTCCCTGAAGATGAGGATCGCTCGAGGGAGGAACGAGTCGGACTGCATGTACATGATTCAACATGTTAAAATTATGAAGTAAAGAGGCTGATATAGGAATGCGTCGGAGTCTTTGAATACTCACAATTTGGCCAGGGGCTTTTCTCGGGGGCGCCGCTCGGCTGCTGTCGACGTCCCGCACGGAGCTATCCATGAGGGAGACCTTCCCCTTCTTGGACGTCTCTGCCTCCAGATTTATGGAGGCCGCCCTCATCTTCATTCCTCCCTCGGGGTGGGGGAGTTGCTTTCTTCTTCCTCTTCCTCTTCCTCTTCCTCCTCCTCGTCATCTTCGGCGGCGGAGTGGGTTTCAGCGTCTTCGGACGCCACGTCTGAAGTACCCTTGGGACGGAGGCTTATACGTCTCCAATGTATCTATAATTTTTTATTGTTCCATGATATTGTATTATTTGTTTTGGATGTTAATGGGCTTTATTTTACAATTCTATATTATTTTTCGGACTAACCTATTAACCGGAGGCCCAGCCCAAATTGCTGTTTTTTGCCTATTTCAGTGTTTCGTAGAAAAGGAATATCAAATGGAGTCCAAACGGAATGAAACCTTCGGGAGCGTGATTTTTGGAACAAACGTGATCTAGGGGACTTGGAGTGGACGTCAAGAAACAATCGAGGAGGCCACGAGGCAGGGGGCGCGCCCTCCACCCTCGTGGGCCCCTCGTTGCTCCACCGACCTACTTCTTCCTCCTATATATATCCATATACCCATCAAACATCCAGGAGCACCATGAAACCTTATTTCCACCGCTGAAACCTTCTGTACCCAAGAGATCCCATCTTGGGGCCTTTTCCGGATCTTCGCCGGAGGGGGCATTGATCATGGAGGGCCTCTACATCAACTCCATGGCCTCTCCGATGATGTGTGAGTAGTTTACTTCAGATCTTCGGGTCCATAGCTAGTAGCTAGATGGCTTCTTCTCTCTCTTTGGATCTCAATACAAAGTTCTCCTTGATTCTCTTGGAGATCTATTCGATGTAACTCTTCTTTTTGCGGTGTGTTTGTCGAGATCCGATGAATTGTGGGTTTATGATCCAGATTATCTATGAACAATATTTGAATATTCACATAATTCTTTGATGTATGATTGGTTTGTCTTTGCAAGTCTCTTCGAATTATCAGTTTGTTTTGGCCTAGTAGATTGATCTTTCTTGCAGTGGGAGAAGTGCTTAGCTTTGGGTTCAATCTTGTGCTGCTTGATCCCAGTGACAGAAAGGGAAATGACATGTATTGTATTGTTGCCATCGAGGATAAAAAGATGGGGTTTATATCATATTGCATGAGTTTATCCCTCTACATCATGTCATCTTGCTTAAGGCGTTACTCTGTTCTTATGAACTTAATACTCTAGATGCATGCTGGATACCGATCGATGTGTGGAGTAATAGTAGTAGTTGCAGGCAGGAGTCGGTCTACTTGTCGCAGACGTGATGCCTATATACATGATCATACCTAGATATTCTCATAATTATTCGCTTTTCTATCAATTGCTCGACAGTAATTTGTTCACCCACTATAATACTTATGCTATCTTGAGAGAAGCCACTACTGAAACCTATGGCCCCCGGGTCTATCTTCCATCATACAAGTTTCCAATCTATTTTATTTTGCAATCTTTACTTTCAATCTATATCATAAAGATACCAAAAATACTTATCTTATTATTATCATCTCTATCAGATCTCACTCTTGCAAGTGGCCGTGAAGGGATTGACAAGCCCTTTATTGCGTTGGTTGTGAGGTTCTTATTTGTGTGTGTAGGTATGAGGTAACTCGCGTGTGGTCTCCTACTAGATTGATACCTTGGTTCTCAAAAACTAAGGGAAATACTTACGCTGCTTTACTGCATCGCCCTTTCCTCTTCAAGGGAAAACCAATGCATGCTCAAGAGGTAGCAAGAAGGATTTCTGGTGCCGTTGCCAGGGAGATCTACGTCAAGTCAAGACATACCAAGTACCCATCACAACTCTTACCCTTCGCATTACATTATTTGCCATTTGCCTCCCGTTTTCCTCTCCCCCACTTCACCCTTGCTGTTTTATTCGCCCTCTTTTTCGCTTGCTTCATCATTATGGCTAGTCCTTTATCCGCTCGTTTGTCTCCCGAGTTTGAGGTTCTTCACTTCAAACAAACACAAGGAGAAAACTTAAAAGATGCTTGGTTTAGGATGATGGAATCTATTGTAATTGCACCCTAGAGGTGAATTTTAGAATTTTGCTTCGCAATTTTTATGTTGGACTAAATATGTCCCATAGGCAACTCTTGGACTGCGTAGCCAAAGGAAATTTTATTGAAATTGATCCCGGTATTGCGCATGAAATTATAGAGGAAATAGTGGGAACACTACCACAACAAAAGGGGCCCCATCATACCTAGGAAGAAACCCAAGTTTTTGAGAAAATTTGCGAAGTAACGAAAATATTACAAAAATATCTTGAACCTCTTAAGAGTGTTAGCGGGAATCTTCACCGCATGAATATGTTGATCACTCTTTGTAATAAGCGGTTGGACTCTTTAGATCTAAAAATTTCCGAATATGAAGGGAAACATAAACAACCTCCCGGATTCGAGCATGACTCCGCTAAAAAAATTAAAAATCAAAGATGGCAATACCTAGATCTATCTTCGCTTTTATGCCTAGCTAGGGGCGTTAAATGATAGCGCTTGTTGGGAGGAAACCTGATACGTCTCCATCGTATCTACTTTTCCAAACACTTTTGCCCTTGTTTTGGACTCTAACTTGCATGATTTGAATGGAACTAACCCAGACTGACGATGTTTTCAGCAGAATTACCATGGTGTTATTTATGTGCAGAAACAAACGTTCTCGGAATGACCTGAAACTTCACGGAGCAACTTTTTAGAAAATATGAAAAATACCTGCAAAAGAGGAAGGCCAGGGGGCCCACCACCTCTCCACGAGGGTGGGGGCGCGCCCCCCTACCTCGTGGGCCCCCTGTTGTCTCTCTGACTCCAACTCCAACTCTATATATTGTGTTTCGGGGAGAAAAAAAATAGAGAGAAGAAATCATCGCATTTTACAATACGGAGCCGCCGCCAAGACCTAAAACCTCTCGGGAGGGCTGATCCGGAGTCCGTTCGGGGCTCCCGAGAGGGGAATCCGTCGCCATCGTCATCATTAACCATCCTACATTTCATGATGCTCACCGTCGTGCGTGAGTAATTCCATTATGGGCTTGCTGGACGGTGATGGGTTGGATGGGATCTATCATGTAATCGAGTTAGTTTTGTTAGGGTTTGATCCCTAGTATCCACTATGTTCTGAGATTGATGTTGCTATGACTTTGCTATGCTTAATGCTTGTTACTAGGGCCTGAGAGCCATGATTTCAGATCTGAACCTATTATGTTGACATCAATATATGAGTGTTCTTGATCCTATCTTGCAAGTCTATAGTCACCTATTATGGGTTATGATCCGTTAACCCCGAAGTGACAATAATCGGGATACTTACCGGTTATGACCGTAGTTTGACGAGTTCATGTATTCACTATGTGTTAATGCTTTGTTCCGGTTCTCTATTAAAAGGAGGCCTTAATATACCTTAGTTTCCGTAAGGACCCCGCTGCCACGGGAGGGTAGGACAAAAGATGTCATGCAAGTTATTTTCCATAAGCACGGATGACTATATTCGGAATACATGCCTACATTATATCAATGAACTAGAGCTAGTTCTGTGTCACCCTAGGTTATGACTGTTACATGATGAACCACATCCGGCATAATTCTCCATCACTGATCCATTGCCTACAAGCTTTCCATATATTGTTTTCCGCTTATTTACTTTTCTGTTGCTATTGCTATCATCATCACAAAATACCAAAAACATTACTTTTACTACTGTTACCTTTTGCTACCGTTACCACTACTATCATATTACTTTGCTACTAAACACTATGATGCAGATATTAAGTTTCCAGTGTGGTTGAATTGACAACTCAGCTGCTAATACTTGAGAATATTCTTTGGCTCCCCTTGTGTCGAATCAATAAATTTGGGTTGAATACTCTACCCTCGAAAATTGTTGCGATCCCCTATACTCGTGGGTTATCAAGACTATTTTCTGGCGCCGTTGCCGGGGAGCATAGCTCTATTCTTTGAGTCACTTGGGATATGTATCTGCTTATCATTATGGAGAACTTGAGAGATCCAAAAACCAAGATCTATCCCTCAACTACGAGGGGAGGTAAGGAACTGCCATCTAGCTCTGCACTTGATTCACCTTCTATTTTGAGTAAGCTTGCGACACCTACACCTGCTTCTGCTATTCGTTCAGATATGTCGCATGTTATTGATGATGCCACTTCTGCTATGCATGATACTTATGATGAAACTACCTCTATGCCTGATACTACTGTGCCACTTAGTGATTTTATTGATGAACAACTTGCTAGGGCTAGAGAGATTGAAAATATTGAATCTGATGATACTGATGAAAGTGATGATGAAGAATCACTTGTTATTCCTAAGGGTTATGTTTTTGATCAAGAAGCTTCTTTAGCTATTTTAGCTTGCAAAAATAGAAATGAACTCAAAAGGCTATTAGCTAAATGGAGTAAGCAATCTCTAAATGCTAGAATGAAACCTGACCCTGCTTTTGCTACTTCACCTATCTTTGTTACTGATAAGGATTATGAATTCTCTGTTGATCCTGATATAATTACTTTGGTTGAATCTGATCCTTTTCATGGTTATGAATCTAAAATTGTTGTGACACATGTTACTAAATTGAATGATATAGCCACCCTGTTCACTAAAGATGAGAGAACTCGTTACTTTTACATCCTTAAAATATTTCCATTCTCATTAAAGGGTGATGCTAAGATATGGTTTAATTCTCTTGATCCTGGTTGTGTGCGTAGTCCCCATGACATGATTTATTACTTCTCTACTAAATATTTCCATGCTCATAAGAAACAAGCTGCTTTAAGGGATATATATATAATTTTGTGCAAATTGAAGAAGAGAGTCTCCCACAAGCTTGGGGGAGGCTTCTCCAATTACTTAATGCTTTGCCTGATCATCCTCTTAAGAAAAATGAAATACTTGATATCTTTTATAATGGACTAACTGATGCCTCCAGAGATTACCTGGATAGTTGTGTTGGTTCTGTTTTCAGGGAAAGAACACCGGATGAAGATGAAATTCTATTGAATAATATGTTGACAAATGAAAATAATTGGACACCTCCGGAGCCAATTCCCGAGCCTATTCCTAAACCAACTCCGAAGATGAGGGGTATTCTATTTCTTAGTCCTGAAGATATGCAAGAGGCAAAGAAATCTATGAAAGAAAAAGGTATTAAAGCTGAAGATGTTAAGAATTTACCTCCTATTGAAGAAATACATGGTCTTAATTTACCGCCTGTTGAAGAAACATATGATCTTAATCCATTACCTATTGAAAGAACTCATGGTCTTGATAACCCGACACAGGTAGTAAAGGTAAATTCTCTCTACAGATATGATAAAGCTGAAATCTCATTTACTAAATTTGCTATCCCATGCTTAGATGAGTTTGATAAATTTGTGGCTAAGCAAGAAGATTTTAATTCTTATTTTGGTAGACAATTGAAATACAATTCAAATATGCTTGAACACTTGGGTGATTATATGGCTAATGTTAAAGGTGAACTTAAACTTATTAGTAAACATGCTTCTATGGTTACCACTCAAGTAGAACAAGTACTTAAAGCTCAAAATGATTTGCTAAATGAATTGAATAGTAAAGATAATGATAATGTTGTTAGAGTGGCTACTAGAACTGGTAGAATGACTTGGGAACCTTTGTATCCTGAAGGCCACCCTAAGAGAATTGAGCAAGATTCTCAGAGAAATAATACAGATGCACCTAGTTCGTCTAAAAAGAAGAAAAAGAAAAATGATAGGACTTTGCATGCTTCTAGTGATCCTATTGTTGAAACACCTGAGAATCCAAATGATATTTCTATTTCTGATGCTGAAACACAATCCGGTAATGAACCTGAAACTAGTGGTAATGTTAATGATAATGTTCATGATGATGCTCAACCTAGTAATGATAATGATATAGAAATTGAACCTACTGTTGATCTTGATAACCCACAATCAAAGAACCAACGTTACGATAAGAAAGACTTTGTTGCTAGGAAACATGGTAAAGAAAGAGAGCCTTGGGTTCAGAAACCCATGCCTTTTCCTCCTAAACCATCCAAGAAAAAATATGATGAGGATTTTGAGTGCTTTGCTGAAATGATTAGACCTATCTTTTTGCGTATGTGATTAACTGACATGCTCAAAACCAATCCTTATGCTAAGTACATGAAATATATAATTACAAATAAAAGAAAGATGCCGGAAGCTGAAATTTCCACCATGCTTGCTAATTATACTTTTAAGGGTGGAATACCAAAGAAACTTGGAGATCCCGGTATACCAACTATACCATGCTCCATTAAAAGAAACTATGTTAAAACTGCTTTATGTGATCTTGGAGCTGGTGTTAGTGTTATGCCTATCTCTTTATATCGTAGACTTGATTTGAATAAGTTGACACCTACTAAAATATCTTTGCAAATGGTTGATAAATCAACTGCTATACCTGTCGGTATTTGTGAGGATGTGCCTGTTGTAATTGCAAATGTTACTATTTTAACAGACTTTGTTATTCTTGATATTCCCGAGGACGATAGTATGTCTATTATTATTGGAAGACCCTTTTTGAATACTACAGGGGCTGTTATTGGTTGCACTAAAGGCAATGTCACTTTTCATGTTAATGGTAATGAGCATACGGTACACTTTCCGAGGAAACAACCTCAAGTTCATAGTATCAACTCTATTGGAAAAATTCCATCGATTATATTAGGAGGTTTTGAATTTTCTCTTCCTATTGTCAAGAAGAAATATGATATTCTTATTATTGGGGATGTGCATATCCCCGTTGAGGTAACATAGTGTTATTCGAAATTTCTCCGGTTCCATGTTATTTGAAATGGGTTCGTTAACAAGACTTGATCAACCTTGTTAGTGGATTCCTTTTGATGATCATGAGATGGATGAAATTAGAGAGCACAACCTTTTGTACCCCACTTTTACTTTCTGTTACTTATATTAAATAAAATTAAAATAAATATTTTTCTGTCTGTTATCTGATTATCCGTGCAATATAAAAATACCTCAAAAATAAAAGTTCTCCAAACGCCCTGAAATTTAAATATGATTTTTTTCTAGAATATTTGAGAATATTTGGCACTGAGAACACAGCAGGGGGGTCAACCACCTGCCCACGAGGGTGGAGGGCGCGCCCTACCCCCCTGGGCGCGCCCCCTGCCTCGTGGGCCCATGGTGGCCCTCCTCCACTGATGACCCACAAGTATAGGGGATCTATCATAGTCCTTTCGATAAGTAAGAGTGTCGAACCCAACAAGGAGTAGAAGGAAATGATAAACGGTTTTCAGCAAGGTATTCTCTGCAAGTACTGAAATAAGTGGTAACAGATAGTTTTGTGATGAGATAATTTGTAACGAGCAACAAGTAAAAAAAGTAAAAAAAGTGCAGCAAGGTGGCCCAATCCTTTTGGTAGTAAAGGACAAGCCAGGACAAAATCTTATATAAGGAAAAGCGCTCCGGAGGACACATGGGAATATCGTCAAGCTAGTTTTCATCACGTTCATATGATTCGTGTTCAGTACTTTGATAATTTGACATGTGGGTGGACCGATGCTTGGGTGCTATTCTTACTTGAACAAGCATCCCACTTATGATTAACCTCTATTGCAAGCATCCGCAAATACAACAAAAGTATTAAGGTAAACCTAACCATAGCATGAAACATATGGATCCAAATCAGCCCCCTACGAAGCAACGCATAAACTAGGGTTTAAGCTTCTGTCACTCTAGCAACCCATCATCTACTTATTACTTCCCAATGCCTTCCTCTAGGCCCAAATAAGGGTGAAGTGTTATGTAGTCGACGTTCACATGACACCACTAGAGGCTAGACAACATGCATCTCATCAAAATATCGAACGAATACCAAATTCACATGACTACTAATAGCAAGACTTCTCCCTTGTCCTCAGGAACAAACGTAACTACTCACAAAGCATATTCATGTTCATAATCAGAGGGGTAATAATATGCATAAAGGATCTGAACATATGATCTTCCACCAATTAAACCAACTAGCATCAACTACAAGGAGTAATTAACACTACTAGCAACCTACTAGCACCGATCCCGGACTTGGGGACAAGAATTGGATACAAGAGATGAACTAGGGTTTTGAGATGAGATGGTGCTGATGAAGATGTTGATGGAGATTGCCCTCTCCCGATGAGAGGAGCGTTGGTGATGACGATGGCGATGATTTCCCCCTCCAGGAGGGAAGTTCCCCGGCAGAACAGCTCTGCCGGAGCTCTAGATTGGATCCGCCAAGGTTCCGCCTCGTGGCGGCGGAGTTTCGTCCCGAAAGGTTGCTTCTTATTTTTTTCTCGACGAAAGACTTCATATAGGAGAAGATGGTCATCGGAGAGCCACCAGGGGGCCCATGAGGTAGGGGGCGCGCCCCCCACCCTCGTGAGAAGGGTGTGGGCCCCCTGATCTTCATCTTTGGCGAGGATTTTTCATTATTTATTATAAGGTATTCCATGGAGTTTCAGGACTTTTGGAGTTGTGCAGAATAGGTCTCTAATATTTTCTCCTTTTCCAGCCCAGAATTCCAGCTGCCGGAATTCTGCCTCCTTATGTAAACCTTGTAAAATAGGAGAGAATAGCCATAAGTATTGTGACATAATGTGAAATAACAGCCCATAATGCAATAAATATCGATATAAAAGCATGATGCAAAATGGACGTATCAACTCCCCCAAGCTTAGACCTCGCTTGTCCTTAAGCAAAAGCCGATAACAATAAATATGTACCCATGTTTAGAGGTAGAGGCGTTGATAAAAATAAAATACGGACATGAGGGCATCATGATTATTCTCATAATAGCAACATACATAGGTATCGTCATATGATTACTTATGTTCATGTGATGATCTATTCACAATGCAAAAGTATGAATCCGAAACCTTATTGAGAACCAACAAACTATAACCTCAGTCATTGAAGCAATTGCAATTTATCATAACATAAGAAAGAGTCTATTTCAGAGCTAAAAAGCAAGTCCACATACTCAACTATCATCTAGTCCTTCATAATTGCTAACACTCGCACAATACTTGTGGTTACAGGGTTTTAATCGGACACAGAGAAAAATAGGGGCTTATAGTTTTGCCCCACAACCTTTTACCTCAAGGGTAATGTCAACAATAATAACTCATGCCCCCCTACATCCAATTTGATATATCTATCAGGATCTTTCCAACACACTGTGCTTGCCAAAGGATAAAATGTAAAAAGGAAAGGTGAAGATCACCATGACTCTTGCATAAGGTACAAGATAATAATAAAAGATAGGCCCTTCGCAGAGGGAAGCAGAGGTTGCCATGCGCTTTTATGGTTGGATGCACAAAATCTTAATGAGAAAGAACGTCACTTTATATTGCCCCTTGTGATATGAACCTTTATTATGCAATCCGTCGCTTTTATTACTTCCACATCACAAGATCGTATAAAGCTTATTTCTCCCACACTAATCATACATATTTAGAGCAATTTTTATTGCTTTGCACCGATGACAACTTACTTGAAGGATCTTACTCAATCCATAGGTAGATATGGTGGACTCTCATGGCAAAACTGGTTTAAGGGTATTTGGAAGCACAAGTAGTATCTCTACTTGGTGCTGAGAATTTGGCTAGCATGAGGGGGAAAGGCAAGCTCAACATGTTGGATGATCCATGACAACATACTTTATCTCAGATATAAGAAAACATAACCCATTATGTTGTCTTCCTTGTCCAACATCAACTCTTTAGCATGTCATATTTTTATGAGTGCTCCCAATCATAAAAATTTCAATAATAGTATATTTATATGTGAAACCTCTCTTTCCTTATTACTTCCTATTAATTGCAATGATGACCAAATCTATGTCTGCCAACTCCCAACAACTTTTAATCATCACACTCTTTCTATGTGAAGTCATTATTGTCAATAAGATCAATATGAACTTTTATTTCTTCTTATTTTTTTATTCACCCAAGATCATAGCAAGAAAATCAAGCCCTTGACTCAACACTAATCTTTATTATATAGCTCACGGACTCGATTACATAGAGAGATCATAAAGCAAAACTTAAAACTAGATCATGCCATAAACTTTATTCTACTAGATCAAAATACTACTAATAGGATCAAACTAAGGAAAACGGTAAAGATAAAAGTGATGGTGATATGATACCGGGGCACTCCCCCAAGCTTGGCGGTTGCCAAGGGGAGTGCCCATAACCATGTTATTATATCTCCTTGGTTGGTGAAGAAGGTGGAGGTGTTGTTGATGATGCAGGCTTGTCATCCATCTTCCAAGGCATAGGTTCACCATCATAGAAGGATGATCGAGTCTCCGAAATCCTCGAATCTGCGGCCAAACGCATTCTTTTGAATCTATATTCATACTCACAGTTTTGGTTTTGCAGGTCATAGATTTGGGCTTGGAGGTGCTCGATCTTCTCATATAGCTTGAAGATGGCCTCCTCGGTGTTCTTGGCATCTGGCTTGTAGTTGTTAGTGAACTCCGCCAGCATCGTGTTCCTAGCGTTGATTCCATGCTCCACCATCCCCTGGCACTTGAAAACTTGTTGCTCCATTGCTTCGAGCCTCGTCTCCACGCTTCCGGTTCTCTTTGGTCCCTCAGCATCGCGGATGTGCAGCAACCCATCACGCATCTCAATGGTTTGAGGGTGTCGCAGCACCTCCGCGAGGTAAGGGTTGATGACCTTCTCGAAGAACTTGTCCTTGGAAGCACTTGGGGACGTCATGATAATCTAGATCTGTCAGAAAAATAGCTCGAAACAAGAACAGAGGATAATTGCGTGATACGGGAGTCAAAACCTTCAGGAGAATATATAGTGAATTTTTACCAACCAAAATACATATCGTGCAAGAAAACAGAGTCCGGAAGGCACATGAGGAGCTCACGAGGTAGGGGGCGCGCCCAGGGGGGTAGGGCGCGCCCTCCACCCTCCTGGGGCCCTCGTGTCCTTCCCGGACTGCTAGTTAATTTTTTATTTTTCTAAATATTCCAAAACGGAGAAATATTGCCTTAAAAATTGTTTTGGAGTCGGTTTACTTACCGTACCACATACCTATTCCTTTTCGGAGTCTGAAATGTTCTGGAAAGTGTCCCTTATGTATTCCTCCGGGGTTACGGTTTCTATAATATTGGTTTCAACATTTATGGGATTACCTGAGATATAGTGTTTAATTCTTTGACTGTTTACCACCTTCGGATTTGTGCCTTCGAAGTTGTTGATTTTTATGGCACCGGAACGATGGACCTCCTCGATAATGTAAGGGCCTTCCCATTTAGAGAGAAGTTTCCCTGCAAAAAATCTTAAACAAGAGTTGTATAGCAATACATAATCACCTACATTAAACTCACGCTTTTGTATCCTTTTGTCATGCCATCTTTTAACCTTTTCTTTAAACAACCTGGCATTTTCATAAGCTTGGGTTCTCCATTCATCAAGTGAGCTAATACCAAATAACCTCTTTTCGCCGGCAAGTTTGAAATCATAATTGAGCTCTTTAATAGCCCAATAAGCCTTATGTTCTAGTTCGAGAGGTAAGTGACATGCTTTTCCATATACCATTTTATACGGAGACATACCCATAGGATTTTTATATGCAGTTCTATAGGCCCATAATGCATCATCAAGTTTCTTGGATCAATTCTTTCTAGATCTATTGACAGTCTTTTGCAAAATTAATTTGAGTTCTCTATTACTCAATTCTACTTGACCACTAGACTGTGGGTGATATGGAGATGCAATTCTATGATTGACGTCATATTTAGCAAGCATTTTATGGAAAGCACCATGAGTAAAATGTGAACCACCATCAATCATTAAATATCTAGGGACTCCAAACCTCGGAAAAATAACTTCTTTAAGCATTTTAATAGAAGTGTTATGATCAGCACTACTAGTTGGAATAGCTTATACCCACTTAGTAACGTAATCAATAGCAACTAAAATATGTGTATATCCATTAGAGGCAGGAAAAGTTCACATATAATCAAAGCCCCAAACATCAAATTGTTCAATAACAAGTGAATAATTCATAGGCATTTCCTGACGTCTACTAATATTACCAATTCTTTGACATTCATCACAAGATAGGACAAACTTACGGGCATCCTTGAAGAGAGTAGGCCAATAAAAACCGGATTGCAATACCTTATGTGCAGTTCAATCTCCCGCGTGGTGTCATCCATAAGTTTCGGAGTGGCACTTGCGTAGGATCTGTTCCTGTCCATGCTCAGGTACACAATGTCTAATAACACCATCTACCCCTTCTTTATAAAGATGTGGGTCATCCCAAAAGTAATGTCTCAAATCATAGAAGAACTTTTTCTTTTGTTGGTATGTGAAGCTAGGTGGTATAAATTTAGCAACTATGTAATTAGCATAATCAGCATACCAAGGGGTACTACGAGAAGTACTTATGACATTTAATTATTCATCAGGAAAGCTATCATCAATAGGTAGTGGGTCATCAAGAACATTCTCTAACCTAGAGAAGTTGTCTGCAACGGGGTTCTCAGCACCTTTTCTATCAACAATATGCAAATCAAATTCTTGTAGCAAAAGAACCCATCTAATAAGTCTAGGTTTAGCATCTTTCTTCTCCATACGATATTTAATAGCAGCATGATCAGTGTGGATAGTTACTTTAGAATCAACAATATAAGGTCTGAACTTATCACAAGCAAATACAACTGCTAAAAGTTCTTTTTCAGTAGTAGCATAATTTCTTTGAGCATTGTCTAGAGTCTTACTAGCATAATGGATAACATTTAATTTCTTATCAACTCTTTGCCCTAGAACAGCACCTACATCATAATCGCTAGCATCACACATAATTTCAAATGGTAAATTCCAATCAGGTGGCTGAACAATAGGTGCAGAGACTAATGCTTTCTTAAGTATTTCAAATGCTTCTACACAATCATCATCAAAGACAAATGGTATATCTTTTTGTAATAAATTAGTCAGAGGCCGAGAAATTTTTGAAAAGTCCTTAATGAACCTCCTATAAAATCCGGCATGACCAAGGAAACTTCTTATACCTTTGATGTCCTTGGGACATGGCATCTTTTCAATAGCATCAACCTTGGCTTTATCAACTTCAATACCTCTTTCGAAAACTTTATGCCCCAAGACAATACCTTCATTAACCATAAAGTGGCACTTTTCCCAATTCAAGACAAGATAATTAGTTTCTTCACATCTCTGCAAAACTCGATCAAGATTGCTCAAGCAATCATCAAAAGAAGATCCATAGATGGAAAAGTCGTCCATGAAAACCTCACAAATCTTTTCACAGAAGTCAGAGAATATAGCCATCATGCATCTTTGAAAGGTAGCGGGTGCATTACATAAACCAAAAGGCATACGTCTATAAGCAAAAGTACCAAAAGGGCATGTAAAAGTAGTCTTTGATTGATCTTTAGCCGACACAGGTATTTGAGAGAAACCAGAATAACCATCTAGAAAGAAGTAATGTGTATGTTTGCATAATCTTTCTAGCATTTGATTGATAAAAGGTAAGGGGTAACGATCTTTCTTAGTAGCTTTATTTAATTTGCGGAAATCAATTACCATCCTATAACTTGTAATAATTCTTTGTGGAATCAATTCATATTTATCATTAGGAACAACAGTAATACCTCCCTTCTTAGGGACACAATGAACATGACTTACCCACTGACTATCAGCAACGGGATAAATTATACCTGCCTCCAGAAGCTTTAGTATTTCTTTTCTTCCCACTTCTTTCATTTTAGGATTCAGACGTCGTTGAGGATCACAAACTGGTTTGGCATCTGCTTCCAAATTTATTTTATGTTGACATAGAGTGGGACTAATGCCCTTAAGATCATCAAGAGTATATCCAATAGTAGCATGGTGCTTCTTCAGAGTTTTCAATAATCTTTCTTCTTCATGCTCTGAAAGGTTAGCACTAATAATAACAGGATATATCTTCTTTTCATCAAGATAAGCATATTTAAGATTATCAGGCAACGGTTTAAGCTCAAACACGGGATCACCCTTAGGTGGAGGGGGGTCCCCTAGGATTTCAACAGGCAAATTGTGTTTCAGCATAGGTTCCTGTTTAAAGAATACTTCATCTATTTCCCTTCTTTCATTCATAAACATATCATTCTCATGGTCTAGCAAATATTGTTCTAAAGGATCACTGGGAGGTACGGCAATAGAAGCAAGACCAATAATTTCATCCTTACTAGGAAATTATTCTTCACGGTGTTGTTTACTAAATTTAGAGAAATTAAATTCATGAGTCATATCATCTAAGCCGAGAGTAACAACGTCCCTTGTGCAATCTATGGTAGCATTAACAGTATTTAAGAAGGGTCTACCAAATATAATGGGACAAAAGCTATCTTGTGGGGAACCAAGAACAAGAAAATCAGCAGTATATTTAGTTTTCCCACACAAGACTTCAACATCTCTAACAATTCCCATTGGTGAAATAGTATCTCTATTAGCAAGTTTAATAGTAACATCAATATCTTCTAACTCAATAGGTGCAATGTCATGCATAATTTCGTTGTATAAGTCAATAGGTATTGCACTAGCACTAGCACCCATATCACATAAGCCATGATAACAATTATCTCCTATTTTAACAGAAATAACAGGCACACCTACCACAGGTCTATGTTTATCTTTAGCACAAGGTTTAGCAATTCTAGCAGTTTCACCGCAGAACTGGATAACATGCCCATCAATATTATCAGACAAGAGATCTTTAACAATAGCAACATTTGGTTCTACTTTAACTTGCTCAGGAGGTGTATATGTTTTAATATTGCTTTTACGAACCACAGTTGAAGCTTTAGCATGATCCTTTATCCTAACAGGGAAAGGTGGTTTCTCAACATAAGAAGTAGGAACAATAGGATCATTATAAGTAATAGTCTTTTCTTCAACTTTAATAGGTGCAGCTACTTTTATTTCTATGGGAGGATGATATTTAAACCACTTCTCCTTAGGGAGATCAACATAAGTAGCAAAAGATTCATAGAAAGAAGCTACTATCTCAGAATCAAGTCCATATTTAGTGCTAAACTTACGGAAAATATCGGTATCCATAAAAGATTTAACACAATCAAACTTAGGTGTCATACCTGACTCCTTACCTTTGTCGAGGTCCCAATATTCAGAGTTGCGTTTAATTCTATCCAATAAATCCCATCTAAATCCAATAGTCTTCATCATAAAAGAGCCAACACAAGAAGTATCGAGCATGGTGCGATTATTTTCAGAAAGCCGAGCATAAATTTTTTGAATAATCATTTCTCTTGAGAGCTCATGATTGGGGCATGAATATAACATTGATTTAAGCCTCCCCCAAGCTTGAGCGATGCTTTCTCCTTCGCGAGGCCAAAAATTATATATATATAATTGCGATCACGATGAACAAGATGCATAGGGTAATACTTTTGATGAAATTCCAATTTCAATCTTCTATAGTTCCATGATCTGGTATCATCACATAGCCTATACCATATCAATGCATCTCCCTTCAAAGATAAAGGGAAGACCTTCTTTTTAGCAACATCATCGGGTATACCTGCAAGCTTAAATAATCCACAAACTTCATCCACATATATTAGGTGTTCATCAGGATGCTTTGTTCCATCTCCTGTAAAAGGATTAGCTAGCAGTTTTTCTATCATACCCAAAGGATAATCATAAGGAATTTCATTTTCGTATTCATTTTCTACAGGTTAAGTGGGTTGAGGAGCAACTCTTTGCTCTACTAGTTGGGGTGAAGATACCCCGAACAAGCCCCTCAAAGGATTACTTTCCATAGTAACAAGTGACAGTAAATTTCAGCACACTATATAAATTTTTCCTTACCAAATTCCACCTACCAAAGGCGCTTCACTCCTCGGCAACGGTGCTAGAAAAGAGTCTTGATGACCCACAAGTATAGGGGATCTATCGTAGTCCTTCGATAAGTAAGAGTGTCGAACCCAATGAGGAACAGAAGGAAATGATAAGCGGTTTTCAGCAAGGTATTCTCTGCAAGTACTGAAATAAGTGGTAACAGATAGTTTTGTGATGAGATAATTTGTAACGAGCAACAAGTAAAAAAACTAAATAAAGTGCAGCAAGGTTTCCCAATCCTTTTGGTAGCAAAGGACAAGCCTGGACAAACTCTTATATAAGGAAAAGCGCTCCCGGGGACACATGGGAATATCGTCAAGCTAGTTTTCATCACGTTCATATGATTCGTGTTCAGTACTTTGATAATTTGACATGTGGGTGGACTGGTGCTTGGGTGTTGTTCTTACTTGAACAAGCATCCCACTTATGATTAACCTCTATTGCAAGCATCCGCAACTACAACAAAAGTATTAAGGTAAACCTAACCGTAGCATGAAACATATGGATCCAAATCAGCCCCTTATGAAGCAACGCATAAACTAGGGTTTAAGATTCTATCACTCTAGCAATCCATCATCTACTTATTACTTCCCAATGCCTTCCTCTAGGCCCAAATAATGGTGAAGTGTTATGTAGTCGACGTTCACATAACACCACTAGAGGCTAGACAACATGCATCTCATCAAAATATCGAACGAATACCAAATTCACATGACTACTAATAGCAAGACTTCTCCCTTGTCCTCGGGAACAAACATAACTACTCACAAAGCATATTCATGTTCATAATCAGAGGGGTAATAATATGCATAAAGGATCTGAACATATGATCTTCCACCAATTAAACCAACTAGCATCAACTACAAGGAGTAATTAACACTACTAGCAACCTACTAGCACCAATCCCAGACTTGGAGACAAGAATTGGATACAAGAGATGAACTAGCGTTTTGAGATGAGGTGGTGCTGATGAAGATGTTGATGGAGATTGCCCTCTCCCGATGAGAGGAGCGTTGGTGATGACGAGGGCGATGATTTCCCCCTCTGGGAGGGAAGTTTCCCCGGCAGAACAGCTCTGCCGGAGCTCTAGATTGGATCCGCCAAGGTTCCGCCTCGTGGCGACAGAGTTTCGTCTCGAAATGTTGATTCTTATTTTTTTTCTCGACGAAAGACTTCATATAGGAGAAGATGGTCATCGGAGAGCCACCAGGGGGCCCACGAGGTAGGGGCGTGCCCTAGGGGGGGCGCCCCCCACCCTCATGGGAAGGGTGTGGGCCCCCTGATCTTCATCTTTGGCGAGGATTTTTCATTATTTATTATAAGGTATTCCGTGGAGTTTCAAGACTTTTGGAGTTGTGCAGAATAGGTCTCTAATATTTGCTCCTTTTCCAGCCCAGAATTCCAGCTGCCGGCATTCTCCCTCCTTATGTAAACCTTGTAAAATAAGAGAGAATAGCCATAAGTATTGTGACATAATGTGAAATAACATCCCATAATGCAATAAATATCGATACAAAAGCATGATGCAAAATGGACATATCATCCACTTATTCCTGCACCCAGACACTTCTTCTTCCTCCCACAAACACGAATATCCAGCTCAAGCACGAGTTCTAGCTCATCTTGCTGCCATTTTCGATCTCCTTGCTCAAAGCACCTTTCATAAAACTGCTTGGGGAGATTGTTCCTTGGTATGTGACTCCTCCATTGGTCCAATTAGTTTTTTGTTCTAGTGCTTTATTCATTGCAAATTTTTGCTGCGTAGGTGACCCTGTTCTTGAGCTTGCATGTCAAATTTATATGGTTCCAAGTAGTTTTGATGCATGATATAGGCTCTAGGCACTTGTAGGAGTAGTTGTTATCAATATTATTGAGTTTGGTTTACTTTTATTTTGAAGTTACTAAAAATTTCAGAATTTTTTAGAAAATGATGAGGAGACTTTTGAGGGGCTCATCGAGCCAAAGCTCGAAGGAAAAGGCACCGAAGCCTAAGTATAATCTGCCGCGCACCATGGAGGTTTGGGCGTGTGAGTGGCCTTCCGAGGATTTCTTGAGAGCAGCCGGGATTTATGAAGATTTTCATGAATTGGCTAAGAATGCGGGCCTTACCGCCTTCCTCCACAACCAATGCAATCAGTATCTCTTACTCACAAATATCTTTGTGCAAAACTTTCATTTCCATTCTAGGAGCTCACCACCTACGGTGGAGTTTTATTTATATGATGAGCATAAGGAGATGTCACTTTATGATTTTTGTTGGATTTGTTTAGTCCCTTTTGAGGGCAAGACAGAAGAACCACATTGCGATGATGTGGAGGGCTTTATTGATACTATCACTGTAGGGGAAACAAGGAAGGTTTCCGATGCATGAATCACTAGCATACATTTTCCTGTTTTACGTTATTTTGCATTATTTGCTAGTCGTTGCTTAATTGGTCATGAAAACTGTGGAAACCTTAGTATCCCTGATTTTATTATTTTGCTCCACGGTTTATATGGTGATAACTCTGTTAGTATGGGCGGCATTATTGACAAACAGTTAAGTCTGAACCATACAAAGGGGCCCATCTTTGGAGGCATCTATGCTTCACGCCTAGCTGCACATTTTAACATACCTATTAGGCATTATGAGAAGGAAGCAAAAGTGCTACCTCGTGTTTATCTAGATTATAAAAGTATGGTGGCACATGATTTTATTGTTAAGAATAGGGAAGGAGAGCTTAAATATCAATTGTTCTTTAATAAACATCATCCTGAGACTATCACCATGCCTGCTCCTTCTTTGTTTGATTTATCTGTAGGCCAGTATCTTGTTCCATTGAAGGCTATTCACGCCTACCGGAACCCTGCACCAGCCATGGAGCCAAAGCCGGAACCATAGGTTGATCCTTCACGACAGTCTAATTACCAGTGGGATCCGGAGATGATTGTCAGCCAGTGGTAATCAGAGTCTTCCTCTTCTTCTTCTCAGTACGACCCCAACTATTATTATGGATATCCGCCAGTCCAGCCATGGCCATAGACCAACTTAGGCCAAAAGCCTAAGCTTGGGGGAGTATATATTTCCCACCGACATTACATTTATGTTCACACACTCATTGCTAGATGTCGGTGCTCATACTTTTTCATTGTATCATCCATGCTAGTTTATTTCCCTTTTATGATTTCTTCTTGTGTGTTTAATAAACCTTAAGAAAAACCAAAAAAAATTAGTTGTAGCTTTTAATCAGTTTAATTTTCATGCTTGTAGTAGTAATTAAAAAGAAAACCCAAAAAGATTTCCTGTTCTTCTTTTGCTTGTTGGGAGCTTTCCCGTGTAAATAGTTTTATTTCTTTTCTTTTCTTTGGGGGTCGATAGGAGAAGATCATAATTAAATTCTTGAAGTGGCTCTTATATGCATTATTGTTTATCTGACAAAAGAGCCCATATTGCCTTGTCTTCTCATGTTTATTGAACGCCTGCAGATTCCAACTTAGTCCAATGCACGTGCACTATTATTATTATTATTCACATCGTTCGGTCGTGCAAGTGAAAGGCAATTATGACGATATATGATGGACTCACTGAGATGAGAAAAGCTGGTATGAACTCGACCTCTTTTGATTTTGTAAATATGATTAGTTCATCATTCCTGATTCAGCCTATTATGGATAAACATGTTTGCAATGACAATTAGAGATCATAGTTTCTTGTGCCATGCTTGATTAGCTATGAGTTATAATGGTTTACCTTGCGTGCCAACATGCTATTGAGATAGTTATGATGTGGTATGATAGGGTGGTAACCTCCTCTGAATGATTTAAGTGACTTGACTTGGCGCATGTTCACGCATCTAGTTGAAACAAAATCAACATAGCCTTCATGATATTTATGTTCATGGTGGATTATATCCTACTCATGCTTGCATTCGGTGTTGATTAATTTTAATGCATGTTCACGACTGTTTTCGCTCTCTAGCTAGTCGCTTCCCAGTCTTTTGCTAGCCTTCAGTTGTACTAAGCGAGAATACTGCTTGTGCATCCAAACTCCTTAAACCCCAAAGTTATTCCACATGAGTCCACTATACCTACCTATATACGGTATCTACCTGCCGTTCCAAGTAAATTTGTATGTGCCAAACTCTAAACCTTCAAATAAATATCCTGTTTTGTATGCTCTAATAGCTCATATATCAACTAGGGTTGTCTGTATCTTCCATGTTAGGCAGGTTATTCTCAAGAGGAGTGGACTCCGCTCCTCACTCACGAGATAAATGGCTGGTCACCGGAATGCCCAGTCCCATGCTTTATGCAAACTAAATCAAAATAATTGCAAACAAAACTCCACCTGGGACTCTTGTTAGTTGGAGGCACTCGTTGTTTCGAGCAAGCCATGGATAGATGCTTGTTGGTGGAAGGGGGAGTATAAACTTTACCATTCTGTTTGGGAACCGCCTATAATGTGTGTAGCATGGAAGATATCGCCATCTCTTGGTTGTTATGTTGACAATGAAAGTATACCGCTCAAAATATTATTCACCTCTGTTTCAAAACCGAGCTCTGGCACCTCTATAAATCCCTGCTTCCCTCTACGAAGGGCCTATCTATTTACTTTTATGCTGAGTCATTATCCTCTTATTAAAAAGCACCAGTTGGAGAGCACCGCTGTCATTTGCATTCATTACTGTTAGTTTACATTGAGTATCACTTGACTGGATCTCTTTTACCATGAATTACAATGTCTAGTCAGTCCTTGGTCTTTAAAGGTGCTCTGCATTTATGTTTTGTGGTCTCAGAAAGGGCTAGCGAGATACCATCTTGTTATATCATTTTATGATTGTTTTGAGAAAGTGTTGTCATCCGAGATTTATTATTATTGCTCGCTAGTTGATTATGCCATTGATATGAGTAAATTTAGACCTAAGTGTTATTGCGAATGTGGTTAGTTATAATCTTTGCTCAAAACTTGAATGCTGGCTTTACATATTTACAACAACAAGAGCAAACAGAGTTTGTAAAAGTTTTTCTTTATCACTTTCAGTTCGTCAACTGAACTGCTTGAGGACAAGCAAAGGTTTAAGCTTGGGGGAGTTGATACGTCTCCGTCGTATCTACTTTTCCAAACACTTTTGCCCTTGTTTTGGACTCTAACTTGCATGAATTGAATGGAACTAACCCGGACTGACATTGTTTTCAGCAGAATTACCATGGTGTTATTTACGTGCAGAAACAAACGTTCTCGAAATGACCTGAAACTTCATGGAGAAACTTTTCAGAAAATATGAAAAATACCTGCAAAAGATGAAGGCCAGGGGGCCCACCACCTCTCCACGAGGGTGGGGGCGCGCATGCCCCCCTAGTGCGCGCCCCCTACCTCATGGGCCCCCTGTTGCCTCTCCGACTCCAACTCCAACTCTATATATTGTGTTTCGGGGAGAAAAAAATCAGAGAGAAGAAATCATCGCGTTTTACGATACGAAGCCGTCGCCAAGCCCTAAAACCTCTCGGGAGGGCTGATCTGGAGTCCGTTCGGGGCTCCGGAGAGGGGAATCTGTCGCCATCGTCATCATCAACCATCCTCCATCACCAATTTATGATGCTCGCCGCCGTGCGTGAGTAATTCCATCGTAGGCTTGGTGGACGGTGATGGGTTGGATGGGATCTATCATGTAATCGAGTTAGTTTTGTTAGGGTTTGATCCCTAGTATCCACTATGTTCTGAGATTGTTGTTGCTATGACTTTGCTATGCTTAATGCTTGTCACTAGGGCCCGAGTGCCATGATTACAGATCTGAACCTATTATGTTTTCATCAATATATGAGTGTTCTTGATCCTATCTTGCAAGTCTATAGTCACATATTATGTGTTATGATCCGTTAACCCCGAAGTGACAATAATCGGGATACTTACCGGTTATGACCGTAGTTTGACGAGTTCATGTATTCACTATGTGTTAATGCTTTATTCCGGTTCTCTGTTAAAAGGAGGCCTTAATATCCCTTAGTTTCCGTAAGGACCGCGCTGCCACAGGAGGGTAGGACAAAAGATGTCATGCAAGTTCTTTTCCATAAGCACGTATGACTATATTCGGAATACATGCCTACATTATATCAATAATCTGGAGCTAATTCTGTGTCACCCTAGGTTATGATTGTTACATGATGAACCACATCCGGCATAATTCTCCATCACCGATCCATTGCCTACGAGCTTTCCATATATTGTTCTCCGCTTATTTACTTTTCTGTTGCTATTGCTATCATCATCACAAAATACCAAAAATATTACTTTTACTACTGATACCTTTTGCTACCGTTACCAATACTATCATATTACTTTGCTACTAAACACTTTGCTGTAGATATTAAGTTTCCGGGTGTGGTTGAATTGACAACTCAGCTGCTAATACTTGAGAATATTCTTTGGCTCCCCTTGTGTCGAATCAATAAATTTGGGTTGAATACTCTACCCGCGAAAACTGTTGCGATCCCCTATACTTGTGGGTTATCAAAACCCAATTTTATTTTTGTTCCTTGCTTCTTGTTCCTGTTTAGTAATAAATAATTTATCTAGCCTCTGTTTTGTTTGTGTTTTTGTTTTTAATTAGTGTTTGTGCCAAGTAGAACCGTTGGGAAGACTTGGGGAAAGTCTTTTTGATCTTGCTGTAAAAAATAGAAACTTTAGCGCTCACGAGAATTGCTGCCATTTTTTATTGGAGAGTGCTATTTAGTTAATTATTTTTGCAGATGATTAATAGGTAAATTTATCACGTACGGCAATTTATTTTAGAATTTTTGGGGTTCCAGAAGTTTGCGTTAGTTACAGATTACTACAGACTGTTTTGTTTTTGACAGATTCTGTTTTTCGTGTGTTGTTTGCTTATTTTGATGAATCTATGGCTAATAATGGAGTTTATAAACCATAGAGAAGTTGGAATACAGTAGGTTTAACACCAACATAAATAAATAATGAGTTCATTACAGTACCTTGAAGTGGTGTTTTGTTTTCTTTCGCTAACGGAGCTCACGAGATTTTCTGTTAAGTTTTGTCTTGTGAAGTTTTCAAGTTTTGGGTAAAGATTTGATGGATTATGGAACAAGGAGTGCAAGAGCCTAATCTTGGGGATTCCCAAGGAACCCCAAGGTAAAATACAAGGACACCAAAAAGCCTAAGCTTGGGTATGCCCCAGAAGGCATCCCCTCTTTCGTCTTCGTCTATCGGTAACTTTACTTGGAGCTATATTTTTATTCGCCACATGATATGTGTTTTGCTTGGAGCATCTTGTATGATTTGAGTATTTGCTTTTTAGTTTACCACAATCATCCTTGCTGTACGCACCTTTTGAGAGAGACACACATGAATTGGAATTTATTAGAATACTCTATGTGCTTCACTTATATCTTTCGAGCTATATAGTTTTTGCTCTAGTGCTTCACTTATATCTTTTAGAGCACGGCGGTGATTTTACTTTGTAGAAATAATTGATCTCTCATGCTTCACTTATATTATTTTGAGAGTCCTTTAGAACAGCATGGTAATTTGCTTTTGAGATAATGAAAAACTTTCATATAAGTGCATTGAATACTAAGAGAAGTTTGATACTTGATGATTGTTTTGAGATATGGAGATAGTGATATTAAAGTTGTGCTAGTTGAGTAGTTGTGAATTTGAGAAATACTTTTGTTGAAGTTTGCAAGTCCCGTAGCATGCACGTATGGTAAACATTATGTAACAAATTTAGAACATGAGGTGTTATTTGATTGTCTTCCTTATGAGTGGCGGTCGGGGACGAGCGATGGTCTTTTCCTACCAATCTATCCCCCTAGGAGCATGCGCGTAATACTTGGTTTTTGATGACTTGTAGATTTTTGCAATAAGTATGTGAGTTCTTTATCCATGGATTATACGCACTCTCACCCTTCCATCATTGCTAGCCTCTTCGGTACCATGTATTGCCCTTTCTCACCTTGAGAGTTGGTGCAAACTTCGCCGGTGCATCCAAACCCCGTGATACGATACGCTCTATCACACATAAACCTCCTTATATCTTCCTCAAAACAGCCACCATACCTACCTATTATGGCATTTCCATAGCCATTCCGAGATATATTTCCATGCAACTTTCCACCGTTCCGTTTATTATGGCACGCATCATCATTGTCATATTGCCTTGCATGATCATGTAGTTGACATCATATTTGTGGCAAAGCCACCGTTCATAATTCTTTCATACATGTCACTCATGAGTCATTGCACATCCCGGTACACCGCCGGAGGCATTCATATAGAGTCATGTCTTGTTCTAGTATCGAGTTGTAATCATTGAGTTGTAAATAAATAGAAGTATGATGATCATCATTAATAGAGCATTGTCACATAAAAAAGGAAAAGAAAATAAAAAGGGGCAATGCTACTATCCTTTTTCCACACTTGTGCTTCAAAGGAGCACCATGATCTTTATGATAGAGAGTCTCTTGTTTTGTCATTTTCATATACTAGTGGAATTTTTTCATTATAGAACTTGGCTTGTGTATTCCAACAATGGGCCTCCTCAAGTGCCCTAGGTCTTCTTGAGCAAGCAAGTTGGATGCACACCCACTTAGTTTCTTTTGTTGAGATTTCATACATTTATAGCTCTTCTGCATCCGTTGCATGGCAATCCCTATTCCTTGCATTGACATCAATTGATGGGCATCTCCCTAGCCCATTGATTAGCCGCATCAATGTGAGACTTCCTCCTTTTTTGTCTTCTCCACATAACCCCCTTTCATTATATTCTATTCCACCCATAGTGCTATATCCATGGCTCATGCTCATGTATTGTGTGAAGGTTGAAAAAAGTTTGAGATTACTAAAGTATGAAACAGTTGCTTGGCTTGTCATCGGGGTTGTGCATGATGAGAGCATTCTTGTGTGACGAAAATGGAGCATGACCAAACTATATGATTTTGTAGGGATGAACTTTCTTTGGCCATGTTATTTTGAGAAGACATGATTGCTTAGTTGGTATGCTTGAAGTATTATTATTTTTATGTCAATATTAAACTTTTATCTTGAATCTTTCAGATCTGAACATTCATGCCACAATAAATAAAATTACATTGAGAAATATGTTAGGAAGCATTCCACATCAAAAATTCTATTTTTATCATTTACCTACTCGAGGACGAGCAGGAATTAAGCTTAGGGATGCTTGATACCTCTCCAACGTATCTATAATTTTTAATTGTTCCGTGCTATTATATTATCTGTTTTGGATGTTAATGGGCTTTATTTTACACTTTTATATCATTTTTGGGACTAAGCTATTAACCGGACGCCCTGCCCAAATTGCTGTCTTTTTGCCTATTTCAGTGTTTTGTAGAAAAGGAATATCAAACAGAGTCCAAACTGAATGAAACCTTCGGGAGCGTGATTTTTGGAACAAACGTGATCCAGGGGACTTGGAGTGGACGTCAAGAAACAATCGAGGAGGCCACGAGGCAGGGGGCGCGCCTACCCCCTGGGCGCGCCCTCCACCCTCGTGGGCCCCTCGTTGCTCCACCGACCTACTTCTTCCTCCTATATATATCCATATACCCCGCAAACATCCAGGAGCACCACGAAACCCTATTTCCACCGTCACAACCTTCTGTACCCAAGAGATCCCATCTTGGGGCCTTTTCCGAAGCTCTGCCAGAAGGGGCATTGATCACGGAGGGCCTCTACATCAACTCCATGGCCTCTCCGATGATGTGTGAGTAGTTTACTTCAGACCTTCGGGTCCATAGCTAGTAGCTAGATGGCTTCTTCTCTCCCTTTGGATCTCAATACAAAGTTCTCCTCGATTCTCTTGGAGATCTATTCAATGTAACTCTTCTTTTTGCGGTGTGTTTGACAAGATCCGATGAATTGTGGGTTTATGATCCAGATTATCTATGAACAATATTTGAATCTTCTGTGAATTCTTTTATGTATGATTGGTTTATCTTTGCAAGTATCTTCGAATTATCAGTTTGGTTTGGCCTACTAGATTGATCTTTCTTGCAATGGGAGAAGTGCTTAGCTTTGGGTTCAATCTTGCGGTGCTCGATCCCACTGACAGAAAGGGAAATGACATGTATTGTATTGTTGCCATCGAGGATAAAAAGATGGGGTTTATATCATATTGCATGAGTTTATCCCTCTACATCATGTCACCTTGCTTAAGGCGTTACTCTGTTCTTATGAACTTAATACTCTAGATGCATGCCGGATAGCGGTCGATGTGTGGACTAGTAGTAGTAGATGCAGGCAGGAGTCGGTCTACTTGTCGCGGACATGATGCCTATATACATGATCATACCTAGATATTCCCATAATTATTCTCTTTTCTATCAATTGCTCGATAGTAATTTGTTCACCCACCGTAATACTTATGCTATCTTGAGAGAAGCCACTAGTGAAACCTATGGCCCCGGGGTCTATCTTCCATCATACAAGTTTCCAATTTATTTTATTTTGCAATCTTTACTTTCAATCTATATCATAAAAATACCAAAAATACTTATCTTATTATTATCATCTCTATCAGATCTCACTCTTGCAAGTGGCTGTGAAGGGATTGACGACCCCTTTATCGCGTTGGTTGCGAGGTTCTTATTTGTGTGTGTAGGTATGAGGTGACTCGCGCGTGGTCTCCTACTAGATTGATACCTTGGTTCTCAAAAACTGAGGGAAATACTTACGCTGCTTTACTGCACCACCCTTTCCTCTTCAAGGGAAAACCAACGCATTTCTCAAGAGGTAGCAAGAAGGATTTCTGGCACCGTTGCCGGGGAGATCTACGCCAAGTCAAGACATACCAAGTACCCATCACAACTCTTATCCTTCGCATTACATTATTTGCCATTTGCCTCTCGTTTTCCTCTCCCCCACTTCACCCTTGCCATTTTAGTCGCCCTTTTTCCGTTCGCCTTCTTCCTGTATGTATCTTTCTTTGTGTTTCCATGTGCCTTCTATTTGCTTGCTAAAAATCTATTGATATGGATCCACTTAAAGTGTTCTACTTGGATCATATTAGATCCTTATGCGCTTGTGTTGAAACTCCAACTAGCCTAGTTGATGGGAAATCTTTAGATGAGCATGCTCATTTTGTGCGTCACCATTTGTCTGAAAAAGGGAGACTCTTATGGGATCAAATAAATAGACTGCTGTGTTATGCTTGGAATTTTTATGAAATTTATGATTTTACTTGTTGCTCTAAGAACCCTAAAAAACACCTCCCCTACCTATGTGAGTTTGATGATAATGAAATCTTATCTTCTTATGCAAAGGGTGTTTATAGTTACTATGATATCGAACAAATTGAAGAATTTGTTGCTTTTAAGGGTGCTTATGAAGTTGCTTATTTGATTGAAAATTATGGTATTACTCTCTACGAATCTGAAAATCTTGACATACTTAAATATTGCTATGAAAACTATGCTCATAATGTCTATGTCAAAGAATTTATTGAAAGAATGATCGCTGCTTTGGAAGAAAATAATGATATGCATGAATCTATAGATAATTATGATTCCGATGATTTGATTGAAATATCCCTTGATGAACATGATGCTTGCTATTCTTGTGGCCATGATGCCAATATTTATGAAGATGAATTTGCTATAGTTCCTTATGTTAAACACGAGATCGTTGATATTGCACCCATACTTGATAGTTCCTTCGATTAAAAGCATGATTGCAATGATGTTATCATAAATTCTCTTAATGTCAATTGTGTTAATGATATGCAAAACCTCAAACTTGGGGATGCTAGTTTTGCTATGACTACTATTTGTTGCAATGATCATGATTGGGGTGATTTTTCTTTTGATCTTGAAAATTTATTTAAGCCCCATGATGAATATGAGATTGATAATGGTGTTTGCAATATCATTGAAAGTGGGTTTGGAAGAGTGTCAACTTTAGATCCCATATATTTGGAGCATGTTCAATCTTATGAATTTTTTGATAAAAGTGGGTTTGGAGAGGTCATGACTTTAGTTAATTTTAATCCCACTATTTTGGAAGAGTGTCAACTTTGCATACATGTGGATCGTGTTAAGAGTATATTTTGTGATATCTATATTGCTGAATTTGCTTATGATCCTACATGTAATTATTATGAGACAGGAAAATATGGTTGTAGAAATTTTCATGTTACTAAATTACCTCTCGTTATGTTGAGATTGCTATTGTTTCTTTCCGCTTCCTTGCATATGCTAGTTTTTGCTTGCCTTGATAATTTGTTTGCCTATAAGATGCCTATGCATAGGAAGTATGTTAGACTTATATGTGTTTGTCAAGTGTTTTATGATGCTCCTTTTGTGCTTCAATTCTTATCTTTCATGTGAGCATCATTGAAATTATCAACGCCTAGCTAGGGGCGTTAAACGATAGCGCTTGTTGGGAGGCAACCCAATTTTATTTTTATTCCTTACTTTTTGTTCCTGTTTAGTAATAAAAAATTTATCTAGCCTCTATTTTGGTTGTGTTTTTTGTGTTTAATTAGTGTTTGTGCCAAGTAGAACCGTTGGGAAGACTTGGGGAAAGTCTTTTTGATCTTGCTGTAAAAAACAGAAACTTTAGCGCTCACGAGAATTGCTGCCATTTTTTATTGGAGAGTGATATTTAGTTAATTGTTTTTGCAGATGATTAGTAGATAAATTCCTCACGTCTAGCAATATATTTTAGAATTTTTGGGGTTCCAGAAGTATTCGAAACCTACAGATTACTACATTGACAGATTCTGTTTTTCGTGTGTTGTTTGCTTATTTTGATCAATCGATGGCTGTTAACTGAACCCGATCGAGCGATTCCTTCGCTACTGCTACTAACTGAAGTCGATCGATGCCGCTTCTCGATGAACAGTGAGCGTTGCTGGGGGGTTTGGATGAACAGGGCCCAGTAGTGTTGCCTCTGGATGAACAGGACCCCGATCGATCAAGCCGGTTGGGGCTGGGTGAACAGGACCCCGTGGAGGGCTGGATGAATAGGACCACCCCGTGAAGGGCAGGATAAACAGTAGACGGTGGAGGGATGGATGAATAGTAGCCCATGGAGGGGTGGTTGAACAGGAGCCCGTGGAGAGGGCTGGTTGAACAGTAGCCGGTGGAGTAGCGCGCGGTGGAGGCTGGATGAACAGGAGCCCATGGATGAACAGTCGCGGGTGGAGGCTGGAGGAGGTCGACGGTGGATGAACAGTTGCCCGTGGAGGCTGGAGGGGGTCGACGGTGGAGATGAACAGTATCTCGTGGAGTCCCGTTTTGCGGTACGCCACACCCCTCCCGATGAACAAGACCCCGTTTCGACCGTAGCGCTCCAACACAAGTCCGTTTCCTCCATTTTGTGGTATGCCACACCCCTCTCGATCAACAGGACCCCCGTTTTGACCATAGGAGGTCTGTTTCCTCCGTTTTGCGGTACGCCAGACCCCTCTCGATGAACAGGATCCCGTTTCGACCGTGGCCGGTCGAACACAAGGCCGTTTCCTCCGTTCTGTGGTACGCTAGGCCTCGTTTCCATCGGTTGTTCGATCCAAGCGCTCCCGATGAACACGACGACGCATTCTGTTCTGACCCAGCCTATGGGCTCCCCATGAGCACGATGACGACGCAGTTTCTCCGTTCCGACCCAGCTATGTACACGAGCCCTGGCCGTACGTATGCGCGAGTAGGCGTTCGAGACCCTGCCCATATGTACGTATGTGGTCGTATTTTCTTTCTTGCACACTGGACGTTGTACGAACGTGTACATGCTACGTGTGCGCCTCTACCACGACACATGCACGCCTCTACATCGACCAGTATGTACGTACACGTTCGCGACCAGAATGACAACGCTACATACGCTTCGACCAGGTGGGTCCCAACTGTCAGGCACTTCCTTGCGTGCGAAGATGTAGCTAGTGGGTCCAAGCAGTCAGAGGGAAACATTTTTTCGCGAAATACAGTGGCCTATCCGGTGGGTCCCCGTTGTCAGGTGGAGGAATAATTATTTTACGCATAATAAGGAGGCACTTCCTTGCTGCGGCCGTGGACCCAGCTGTCAGCCTCTCCACGTATAGTCCTCGTCCGATGGAAGCTGTTCCTTGACCACATTAACCGCGCCGCGCCGAGAGCACCAGGGCGGTGGACGATGGCGAGGCCTAGGAAGGGGATGATGCAGAGCTAGGGAAGACGCGGCAGTGGAAGCCCGCGCGGAGTGGAGTACGAAGGTTCACTGGTTCGGCTGCGGTGTGAGGCTGCCGTCGCCGTAGGGCCTGGCCAGCAGTGGGAATAGTAGGGGGCGGTGAGGCCTCCGCAGCAGCACAGCCGGCCACGGGAGGCAAGAGCATGCGGCACGATCGGCGCTGCTTTGGGCGGCTAGAGCAAGAAGACCAGAGGTTGAAGAAGCACTACGGCCGTTGGATGGACATCGTACGGTCATTGGAGCTAGAATCGTTCATATTGACTAAGTTGACAAAGCACTTTGTGTCCGTTAACTTAATTAGTAGGCCCACAAGTCAGCCTCCCACCAAGGTGGGTCCCAACTAGTAGGGGGAGTATTCATTTTTTTGTGTAATAAGGAGGCACTTCCTTGCATGCGAAGATATAGTTGGTGGGTCCGACCTGTCAGCGGTGGGAACATTTTTTTCGCAAAATACAGAGGCCCTTCCGGTGTGTCCCAGCTGTCAGGTGGAGGAATCATTATTTTGCGCGTAATAAGGAGGCATTTCCTTGCGTGCGGCCGTGGACCCAACTGTCAGCCTCTGCATGCACAGTCTACTCAGGTGGAGGAATCATTATTTTGCGCGTAATAAGGAGGCATTTCCTTGCGTGCGGCCATGGACCCAACTGTCAGCCTCTGCACGCACAGTCTACTTCCGATGGTGTCGTTTGTTGACCACTCCATGCCGAGTGCATCCAAGGTGGTGGACGACGGCGAGGCCCCGGACAGCAACGAGTTGGAGATGGGAAGACGCAGGAGTAGAGTCGCAGACGGACAGGTGTACGAGGGTTAACTGGTTCTGGTGCGGTGTGGTTTGGCAGTAGGTGGAGAAGAACAAGAGGTGTGGAGGGGTGGAGGGATGGTCTGACCAACAGTGGAGTAGCGCTTCACAGCGAAGCGTGCTAAACAGAGCTGCTAGCAGCAGGAAGCGGGAGCAAGTGGTCCCGGCGGTGCTGGAGGAAGAAGACGAGAGATTGAAGATGGATGCAGGTCGTTGGATGTAAATCGAACGGCTAACGATGTCAGATTCATTTATTGACTAAGTTGACAACGACTTGCATTGGCTTCGGCCTATTGGCCCACATTTTAGCCTCCAAAAATGTGGCACGATTCAACCCAATTTTCAGAATTTTTGCGGGGTAGAATTTATAGTCCATTTGATCTTTTTTTGAATTACAGTCCATTAGCTGGACTGGGTGAACAAATAATGTAGCGTCCATGCGGCCCATTTATGTTTTTCCTAAAAAAATTGCAGGCCATTTGCACTTTCTCGAAATACACGATTTTGCTGGGCTGATTCTAATTATAATGTTGGGGTGGGCGCAGCAATGTTATCAAAAAATAAACAGGGGTTGAGCATTTTGTTAATATATATATATATATATATAATAAGTGATTTATTATTATATTGGTCCTTAAATCTTACCAAGCTTTTGTACACAATCACCAGGATTTTCGTTGCCAAAAAATCCAGGATTTTATTGTTAAGAAATTATTTTTATAAGTTAACAAGATGTGGGATATTGTTTTCTTACATATGTAAGTATCTGTTAAATATATGATGACAATAACAATAATATATAATAACATATAAAATAATTTAAATATATATAATATAGTTAGAAGGGAAACATAATTTGGACCAGGCGTTCCTATTCTTATATAGAAAAATAGAACAGACATCTGCGTTTTCTTCAAAAAAAATACATAAATTGGGTTGCTGATGTTTCAGGAAAAATAAAACCTCGGATGGGAGGTCCATAGGCCGGTCGATACATGACGGCCCTCAAGAAAATACAAACAGGCCTATGGATCTCCCATCTGAGGTCGTGGGCTGCGCATGTTAAAAAAGAAAGCCTAGACGGGGCAGCCCAAAACCCAGCTGATACTTGCTGCCCCAGTGATAATAAATGATACCTGCCAGCTTCCCAGCTTTGTTGTGGATTTATCTCCTATAGTAACTACGTTGAAGCACCTAAAAATGTAACTATGTTGACAAACCCATGGGCCCCAATGTTAGTGTAGCATTAGGAGGAAGTATTTTTTCGATGAGGCACTTGCTTGCGTACGGCCATAGACCTGGTGGGTCCCGACTGTCCGCCTCTCCACGTACAGTCCTCTCCAGATTCCTCTCGTTTGTTCAGCATGTTCACAATGGCAGACAGCGGCGTCGCGGCGAGCGCACAAAGGCGCAGGAGGAGATCCGACCACTTCAGGAAGTGCCTTATTAGTAACGAAACAACTGAACTAGCCCAGTGGCCAAGTGACACTACCCGACAGGTGTTCCGCCCAGGTTCGATTCCACCTGTGCAGAGAAAATATCTCCAAAATGTTTGCCTCTGCCTTTATTGACATGTGGGTCCCAATTTTCATCTACGCACACCACGTCCTACACTTGCCAAAACTTCGTCCCTCGTTTTCTATGTTTTTCGCACACTCGACATTGTGTGGGCATTTTGAAAATAGCATATCTTTTTTACTATGCATCATATGAAGATGTGCTATGCATGAATGTTGATCAGCATGATGTTAACTGGCTGGTAGTTCCAGTTTCGACCATGAATAAAACTTCCAGTATGATTTTAACATTGTTTGAAAAGGTCGTGGTAATATAAATGCTCTACCTCTGAAAGTTGCAGTTTCTTATCTGAAACTAAACTTGGAGTTTCTTATCTGAAACTATAACTTGCAGTTTCTTCTCTGAGTATCACATTGTCTGCACTTTTATACTCCTATGAAACTACATTTTTCTAAGTGCTAAAAATAGATCTCCAGAATTCATAAAATACTTCATATGCTCAATACTGCAAATCTGAAATTCAAAAGACATTCATATCTGAAAGTACTCTCAAAACACACAACACAAAACATAATTCACAACCTGCAAATACTAACAACCCTAAGCTCCTCCTGACAATTTACAACCTGATCGACTATTAGTTTGGGGGCAATCCCTCCTATTCCTCGGCGGCAGACAGCCGCCCCGTGAGACGATGTGAATGGCGAGGGAGAGGATGGTGGGGAAGCGTCGTCGGGCCAACTGTTTTTCTCCTCTTGCAGTTGGGTTCGATCGACGAAGACTCCACCGGCTCGCTCTGGCACGACACCCTCACAAACGGCACCCTGTAGATGCTCGATCCTTCAATCTCTGGTGGATGTGCCATCTGGGATCGATACTCCCACCACCGCTCCCTCACGATCGGATTCGGTGAATCTGTTTGCTCCATGGCCCAGAGGAGCAGCTCTATGTACTCCCGCGCGACTCCCTCCGGGAGTATAGCCGCCTTTTCGCTGTGTTGCAGATATTTGGCCATGGATGTCGCTGTCGCCGCTAGTTGGTCCTTGTTGTCAAACCAAGACTGTATCTCCAACATCCTAGCTAGCTTCACAGGGTCGCCGTCTGCGATCCTCACGTATCGGTTGTACTCCTCCATCGATCTACTTCTCCACAACACCTTCACTCGCCGACGGTGGTTTTTGAATGGAAGAGGAGAGGAGCAGCGCTGGTTTTGGTTTAGAACGGAAGAGGAGCGATGCTGGTTTTGGATTGGAATAGGAGAGGAGGGGCGGTGGTTTTGAAATGGAAGAGGAGAGGAGTGGCGCTAGATTTAGATTGGAATAGGAGAGGAGCGGCGGTGGTTTAAGAGGAGAAGAGCGGAAGAGCGGCGCTGGTCTTGGAAGTATTTTTTGTTTCGCTTATTTTGGGTCAAAGTTTGACCACGTACTGTATTTGACAAGCAAAATGTGAATGCATGTCACCAAAAATTGTATCGTTTGGTTCGTATCTAAATGTACTTTCAAATTATATTATTTTTGCAACGTATAACATATATTTTATTTGCGAAAATCATGGTCAATTATGACCCGGAATAAAAGGGAGACTAGTTAATGTGGGGTCGCTTTCTTAATTGAAGGGTAAATTGATTTTGATTTTGATCCAGTCACAGCGCGCCGGCCCTCTCGTCCAATCCTAAATCGCTGCCGCACGCTGCTCTCCCTCTTCTCCATTGCAAAACCACCTCCTCTCCTCTCCATCATCTCCATTCCAAAAGCACCGTCTCGCCTCTCCCTCTTCTCCATTGCAAAAGCACCTCCTCTCTCCTCGGACGAGGATCCCCTAATGTAGCCCATCCTGCCATTGAGACACTGACACATGGGTCCCATCAAGTGCGGGGCCCACCTGTCAGCGACCGAAAGGCAGGGGAACATCTCCTCTCCATCATCTCCATTCCAAAACCACTGTCTCGCCTCTCCCTCTTCTCCATTTCAAAACCACCCCTCTCCTCTCCATCATCTCCATTCCAAAACCACCGTCTCGCCTCTCCCTCTTCTCTATTGCAAGACCATCATCTCTCCTCCCATCTTCCAAAGCTAGCATTGGACCACTCAGAAGGACATCTATGGAGGGATGCAGCAGCGAATCAGGCAGATCGCCGGCGGCGACCAGGCAAAGTTAGCCAGGTTGAAGGAGATCCTTACTTGGTTTGACAATGAGTGGGATATTTCTAGGACGGTGAGGGCCATGTGGCAATGTATGCGGAAGAGCGAGACGACGGCGATGAGGCCGGCGATGTACTCCTCGATGACAGTCACGCCGCAATCCTTCGAGTTCATCGAGTATCTCCTCTGGGTGATGGAGCAGACAGATTCACCCGAGGCGAAAGTCAGGCGGAGGTGGTGGGCATACAGGTCGAAGGTCGAGCAACCAGAGGATAACGAATCGATCAAGTACGATGTGCCATTCGTGAGGGTGCAGAGCCAGCCGGAGCCACAGGAGTATTCGTTCTCTCACCGCAAGAGGAGGCCAGATGGCGCGACGTCGCTTCCCCACCGTTCTCCATGGTTCCCTCGATGCTCGCCTTGTTTCAACGGCGTCGGTAGGGTTTAAGGTAAGCTTCGCACTAACCTGATCTTCCATCTGCTCATGCTTACAATCAGTGTGACAACTAATAAAAATCATGCTTACAATCAGTCTCCGAGTACTACGCCTATCACCCTAAAATAGCTCTGGACCTTTGGGTCAAAGTTGTGACACTGTGTACAAATAAAGAAAAATAGATTGGTGCTTCTTTCAGAAAAGAGTACACCCCTAGAAAACTGCCAATATAAGCTATTAGTATTTTTTAAGTCTAAGCTACTAGTATTTGGTTAGAGGATTTGCTGCCAAAAAGGTCCGTCCATAGTGAGCGCTACACATCCCACTGATGGTGGTGGATGCCAATGCTTAGATGGAGCAGGGTTGGTGTCGGTAATTTTTACTTGGCACCTCGCACTCTGCATATATGCCGGTTCCATCCGTACATTTGTGCAGTTCCACCAATATGCAACTGAATAACCCTGTTTGCACAGATAATGAAAAGGCGTGATTAGATTATAGTGGCACTAGTTGATGAAACATACACTAATAAACATAAGAAAATATTACATCATACTGGAAATCGGCCCAAGTCTCCCCGATACACCTTCTGCCAGTGATGGACATCAGTGTACATCGGTAGTACAAGGAGGGGCCTTGAGACATTCAAATCTCTATTTTTGTGCAGATCAACTAAAATTAAGCACCCCAGTTTGCAGAAACGCTTAAACATTAACAATGGGACTAGTTGATGAAACATACATTAACAAAGAGAAGCACTTTCTTTATCTACATTGGAAATGAAATGATAGAGAGGACACTCACTCTATTTTAACTGCATTATTACTTCGTTTTATCAGTGACACTAGGGTTGAGCAGGTGGCAAACGAGGTGTACCATGCGTCTCAAGGATGAAGGTCGGGGGTGCTTAGACTAGGATGTTGAAGCTGGCTCTTTCAGTCCCTATCTTCCCCCTGATGTTTCTATGGTAGCATTTGGGTTGTAATCCAAACTTGGTCGAGCTGGTGCTGCGTCCCCCTACCTGCCTAGCTTATGTGGCAAACTTGTCTCCTGCTAGTACTCAGACTGTTCTAGTAGTAGTTGCATAACTGCCCGTTTACACTGAGATGTTGTCGGATAATGGTTCTCTATGGTTGGGTTTCTTTAATGAAATCGGAGGGAACCCCCTATTTTGATATATTAAAAAAACAATGGCACTAGCGGTGCCAAAACATTGCCTCAAATTAATAGTGCCACTAGATTAAGGTGCAAAATAATAACATTACTGCTTTATCATGGCAGTGCCAAAACAGTAGCACAAGAGCAGGATCAACATGCAGGATCTTTGGCAAACAGTCAGACCAAAAAGGAACATACCTCGTGATGGGAACCATATCTGCAGTCAACGCCATCGTAGAAGGGATGACACCAGTCACCAACATGGATGATTCAATTCATGGGACTTTTTGGTGCAGTTCACCTAAAATGAAGCAATGTCCCATGAGCTAGCAGCTTCTTCTTCTTCTTTTTTAACAAAAAGGGCTCCAGCCCCGGTTCCATTTCCATCAGAAAATGAAACCCACAAAGCTTCTTCTTCATTATTTGCAATAAAATTGAGCAAAATCAAGGTTGGTCGTGAAGCTCCTGGAGAGTAGGCGGACCAGGACAGTTGCATCTCTAACGAAAAGAAGCAACTTATCTTAATGGGAAATTTAGCAGGACATGAAAAAAGTGCCATTAATTCATATTACTGGAGGCATTACATTGAAAACAGCATTGGTTTAACGTGTCCTTACTTTTAACAGTGAGACTGCTACATTTTACCAGTGGCATTACATAATAGCGGCTCGGGGCAACAAACATCAGAAGAGGATATCTGGGTTGGTCCCATTTTTGTTCAGTATATAGCCACCTTATACTATGTGAGGCTAGCAAATCTAGTGCTGGACTTACTCTATTGACTTGTCCCCCAGTCCCCACTTTCTTTCCTTTTTCAACCAATAGATTGGGTTTATATTGAGTTTGTATTGTGTTCCCTTTATTTCCCTATTAGACCTAGAGACCAGTTGGATAGCCAGTCTCTGCTACTTTTCACCCCCATTATTTCCTCTTTCGACCAAGTCCTAGATTCAGGTAACAAATGTTCCCCCACCCCCACCCCCTTTCTTACTTGTTTGAACCAAGTACTACTAGATTCGAGTGCATGAACTAGTTTTACCTCTTAACGGTAAAAAATTAGGTGGTTTATGAACAGCCGATCGATCCTATCTACACGAGGGGGGCTGAGAAATAGTAAAGGATACAAATGCAGCGACATCAGGAGCTCGGGAAGTAGAGCAAGGCCGGTTTCGAAGGAAGTTATACCTGAGGGTCATCGGGATGTCGCTAGGTGGGCGGCGGGAGGCCGGATTTGGCCACACTATGGCATCGAGGAAGAAGGAGGCCCTCCCTCGCCAACGATGCTTGGGAGAGAACGGCAAGGCACGCTGATCGGGACGCGCTGGCAGTGGGTAAGAGCCGTCACCGAGGACGACCGCATGAACGTTGCACCTTCTCACCTTCCTCGGTGGAGAGGATCCGGCTAGATCTTTGACCAGCGATGAGTATAGAGAGAGTGTGACCACCGCTGTCGTGTTTAGATCTGGAGAGGACGAGACAGTGTGAAGAGAGCAACACTAGCAAGCAAGCGCGGAGGCTCCTGCCTATATAGTGGAGTACTAGTTTTCTTTTGTCTACCGGGCGGAGCCGGCTTGACCTCGGCAATGACTGTCGAGAAGTCTTCATGCACGTGCCCCGGAGGCGCAGTTGTCGTCATTTTAATCTGAAGCACCGGATTATAACATATAACACGAAAAAATGCCACATGACAAGAAATCATAACCTCACTGCCCAAAGGAGACAAGATGAATCCTGACGGACAAACTAGACGAGGATCAAAGCTCAAATTAAAGATAAACTCGTAGAAAAGGGGTCCGTCGATAGATGTCCTAATTAACATAGCCGGCTTGACCTAGATGGTAGCTGAGTAGTTCTCGTGCATGTGCCCCCAATGACTAGCCCAACTCAGTTGTCGCTGTTTAATCCTCGTAGTGATCCGAAGCACATGACACCTAATTTTGCGAGATGACAAGAAACCTTTTTTTAGATTTCTCACCAGAACTACAGCCCTGTACAACACAGCCTGCACGATATGTAGACGATAGCCAATCCAGGTGTGTCTGCTGGAGTCTGGTCACATGCATGGACGAACTGATCTTCCGTGTCTTGCAAGGATCGTCCAGGTACCAGCATATGTATTTCTATTAACTCACCCGACTTGCGGGGCCGGGGAGTGTGCCTATGGTCGGTTCTCAATTGCGGTCCCACATGTGTGTGCAAACGCAATATGACGCCCGTTCCATTCGGAGAGCAGCATGCCAGACCGACCGTCTGGGGTGCGACGCGAACGCGACGGGCGTGCTGTATACTCCGTACATGTGTACCACCATTTTCTTGAGGCTTTGCTCCATGGCGCAATCCATGGATACAAAATTAGTATTACCGTACTAATTTAAAAGTCGAGGGCGGGGCTTTTCCCGCGCGGTAGGCGGGGCAGTTCCGCCTAGTCGGTTCGACAGAGACGCGAGAAGATGAGAGAGTAGGCTACTGCAAACGTAGGGTTGTGTGATTTGACAGTGAGTTACTGCTGGACAGGTGGGGCCCGGTGATTTGACTTGCCATTATCATTTTAACTGCGGCGCTACGACCGGCTTGAGTCTCCCGATTCCTAACCACCTCCATACAGGTGCCTCTCCCGATGCTCTACCATGTAGAGGTTGGCTCTTGCTTGAGAGCCCACTCCTCCACTTTTTCCTTGCCTCTTTCCCCCACATATGCAAAAATGCCATGTAAAGCGGGCTTATAGCCCACTATTGTACTTGATCCTACAGGTGCTAAGCCTGCCACATAGGCATAAAGTCTGATGTGGCAAGTTAATTAAGAAGAGAGAGACTAGCTTGGTGACCCCAGGAAGAAACGGTGATAAGCGCGTGTACCTAGATGAAGCAAACTTAGCAACAAAAACTAAGCACCTATGCATTGGGGACTTGAGTTGCTAAGCCATTTAATGCCCATAGCACCTCATCTAAGCACCATTTCATTGGAAGAGGTCACTCCTTGGCAAATGCAATAAATACTACAAAGAAAGAGATAGAGAGAAGTAAAGAAAAAATACTCTCATAGCCAACCTTATAGCTAACCTTGTTGTATGAGTGACTAAGTGATGACTATGTATGACATGCCAACATCAGATAGCCTAACGCACCGTGTTATATCTCCAAGGGCGCGACCACGCGAGCGAGGCGACGGTCGTGGTAGGCGCTACCATGATACGGGCTGCTGGCAGCCCTTGGATCTGAGATCGAACGGTCGCATGCTAAGTTGTTGAAAATTCACCCATAGGTCTAGAATCACGCCATGCAACCGTTCGATCTCAGATCCAAGGGCTCTCGGAAGCCCATATCATGGGAGAATGGAAAGCTTCGTATCACCTATAATTTTCCCGACGCTTGACATGACATCGGAAGCCATTTAATTGGGCGTCGAGTAGACATGACATCTAATTGGGCCC
>NC_041382.1:147970718-148012394 GCF_002162155.2 Triticum dicoccoides | reverse complement strand
TTTTACAATCGATAAACCACTCCTAGTCGTCCCGTCCTTTCACATTACGGCAGTTCCACTAATCCTAACCCTCCTCCCAAATCCATGGCATCCCAAATCTCCATGAACGGCGGTGAGTACAAGGTTAGATGGCGATGAGTTCGACGTCATCTACACCCGTTCTTCCACAACAATGAAAGAATGCCTTGCTCGCTTCAAACGCATGTCCAAAAACTCAAATGATGAGTGGGTCGCTGGGCTAGATGTTGAGTACACCACACTCCTGGGAAGCGAGAAGAAACTAAAGGAGGCAGAGAAGAAGAAGCCCGTCGTGATCCAGGTTTGCATGCATGACTTATGCTTGGTCTACCACATATGCCATGCCGACGTTGAGTGCGAGGAATTTAAGAACTTCCTCAAGGGCGGTCGAGTCAAATCCGTTACTGTAGACTTTAGGAACGACAAGGAAATCCTGGGTCGGATAGGCCTCGTTGTAGGCGACCCCTTCGACCTCCAGAAGGAAGAGTTGGTGCCCTCCCTTGATCAGCCTTCAATGCTGACCCTGGCAGGAGCCATGGTTCATCCTATGTACAGTGAACTGAAGAAAGCTCCGCACACGTTTCATCATGCATGGCAGTGGACTGTATTAGATATAGACCACATCCACTACGCTAAAATGGATGGCTACCTTTGTTTCAATATCTACAAGGGTTGGATGAAGAGCAAGAGCCGAGTGTGCGGTTCAAGCAAAGAAGTATCGCCCAAGAGGAAGAGGGACAAGGACGAAGTCGAGGACGTGGACGAGGACTCCAAGTAAGGTGGCAGTGTCGTTGCTCATGGTGGTTCTAATGCAGTGTCTATCGGATTAGTTGCTTAGTTTAATTTCGGGTGTGCTTAGTTTTATTTGAGGGGTGTGTTGTGCTGAGCCCCCAGCAGAACTATGTTATGTTTCTTCTCGTTATATTTCGTACATTTCATCTTTTAGTTGGTATAGTACTACTACTCGTTTCTTGACATTATATACGTACAATATATATGGCCAACATCATATAGCCAGCAGTTTAGTTGTCAAAGAATTTCAGGGTGCTTAGTTTTGTCAAAGAATTCCAGGGTGCTTAGTTTTATTTGAGGGGTGTGTTGTGTTGGACACCATTAACTTGTCATTGAGAGAATCGGCTTATTTTTGTCATGTAACATGGTCAACGGGTTTGACGTGAAAATAACGATGTCTAATGGCATTTCTGAGCAAACATCTAACTTAACGATGGCATTTTTTAGATATCTAACTGCATTTTTGAGCAGGCATCTCACGGATCGATGGCATTTTTTGAGTAGTTGTAACTTCTAATGGCAAAACTGAGTAGTGATACATAACTAGTGGCATAAATAATAAGAACCCAAGAATTAAATAGGGCTAATTTCTTTATTTCTTTATACCTTTGTGTGTGAAACAATATAAGCTGCCTCCCGCCAGATTTTCTTTACAGAGGCAACATAGAACTATATGAGTGCCATGTTAAATTTTGGAATTATTTGGGTTTGTTTGGCCTTTTTTATACATTAATTGAGTTTTTGGTCATTTAATGTGCATAATTCATATTTGAACTACAAGCACATACTCCCGTGCACCAAAGTTGACTAAAAATCACATGTGTGTCCTCGGGTGAATTTCTAGGTCCCATGCAAGAAATGGGAATGAAATTCAAACATCTGGGCATCGTGGTTTGGCCGAGAACATTGAGAAGCTTGGTTTTAAAATTCTTGTAAATCCAAAACACGCCTGAAAATCATGAAACTTGGCATGGTGTCATGTCATGGTACTACCATGCTGTGGTAAAAAATTTGCAGAATAGGAACAAGTTTTGGTATAAGTTTCTTGCAAACCTGAGCTTCTCCCAAGAAGGCTCGTGGTTCTGAGAGGGAACGTGTCACCTTTGTGTGCATAATTCAAATTTTGAATACAAGCACATGCTCCAGTGCACCAAAGCTGGTTGAAAAATCGCATGTGTGTCCTCGGGTAAATTTCTAGGTCCCATGCCAAAAATGGGAATGAAATTCAAACATCTGAGCAATCATGGCTCGGCTGGAAACATTGAGAAACTTGGTTTTTTAATTCCTGTAAATCCGAAACATGCATGAAAATAATGAAACTTGGCTTGGTGCCATGACATGGCACCAACATGTTGTGGTAATTTTGTTGTCTGATTTGCGTAAGCGCACACATTAACAATCAACAAAGTCATTTTGGAACAAGTGATGTCACGTTACAACCGGAAACACAAGTATTATTGAAACTTCGGGCGTTCTATTTACCATTTACGTGCCACCACGCGTCCCCTTTTTTTATTAGCTAGGAGGCGCCGTGCAGGGTAGCTATTTGAGTACGGGAGGCATGTGATCAGACCCCTGCGCATGCTTATCGGGAGGAGAGCCCTTTGACCTCCATCTGCCGTCCACCTCTCTCCCAAGGTCTCCATTAATGGCGCCCGAGCCTCTATTTAATGGCATGGCAATGTCTCACTCGACTGAGATTTAAGAGAGAAAAAACAAAATCTGAAAAGAAAATTTTGCACAGATCTTGATGTTAGATCCGACGGACCTATATAGCATCTAGTGCGACTTATAGCAAGACTGATGAATATATATAAGGACGACGAGAGTGGATATTAATTGTCTTACATAATTAGGAAGATAATTAAAAAAGCCACATGCGACTACGCCCGAAATACACAAGGGCAAAAGAAGAAGGAAGACGCATACAACGATCTGGCTCGCTGATCTCTACTTTCTTTATGTGCTGCAAGTCGCGGAGACTAGTTCTCGCGGCGGGCGATGATCTCTTTCATCAGTTTCATGTCCTTAATACGCTGCTTGGCAGCATCCATGGATTCCTCCACCAGCTTGTTGTGCTTGATGCGGAGCATGGCATTCTCGTCCATAATTTCTTGATGATGACACCCGTCCTATGCAACACGGCAGCGGTCTCCTCCTCCTGCTACGCCCTTCTGGCGATCTTCGCCCTCAGCAGGTTGCGCTTGCCCCGGAGCTTTGCATTTCCCTCCCCCAGTTGCTAGATGACGCCGGTAGCCTCGTCCTGCATCCTCGCCCAGCCGGAGATCTGATCCATCTGGCTATGGACTATCGCATGCATGCGCCTGTAAGAGTCCTCGCCTGCCCGTGAGAAATTTTCCCAGGCCTCCGCGGCGCGGCGGGACCTCCCTGCTTCCTAGGCGGCGCGGCAGGACATCTCTTTTGCTTCCGCGGCATGGCCGGACCAGTCTGCTACATCGACGGCACGGCGGGACCTCTGTGCTGCTTCGGCGGCGCGGCGGGACCTCTGTGCTGCTACTGCTGCGCGGCTGTACATGTTGGCTACTTTCGCGGTGAGGCGGGACATCTCTCGTGCTTCCTCTTCCATGCTCACCTCTCCCTGGTGGAAATCTCTCGACCCAGAACTCACGTTGGCTATGGTTGATTGACTTGATTGTTTTTTGTGGATAAAGAGTTGAGGAGGAATGTGCAGTCATCTTAGCATAGTAGTATTTATAATGAGTACTACTAATACGCTCCTAAGTGGGAAACCGTTTAGGTTGTGATCGGTGTGAACAGGTTTGCAATTAAATATAGCGTGGTAGTAGTAGTAATTTGGAATGTGACGAGACACACTCAAAATTTATTGATGGTTCTAGTTTCGAAGTGCATCATTATTCCCGGATGGTGTAATGTCGGCACGTTTTCTCGGTCGTGGTGTAGCATATGCCATGGTACTAGTTCTTTTTCTACTGCTATGTACGTGCCAAAACTGGCACTGTCAGATACATATCTTACGCTTAGCGTTCGATAGGAATAGCCTCGTGGCGAGCTATAGACTAGTCTTTTTTCAGACGCATTACACCTATCTCTCGGGACTTCTCGCACGCACCATCACTGCTCCCTGGGTCGATGCCACCCACATACAGTTGTACTCTGAGAAGAGGTGCATGCACGCACTCGTCCTCTCTCACACACGCATCTGTAGCTACGAATTGTAGTGTTCTCAACCATCCGATTGGCTCTATCATAGGTTTCATGTTGCTCCTTGGCCTTGAGATTGAGATGTTTTAAACACAGAGGCTAAGATGGAGGCGCGAGGTTTTGGTTAATGTGCGGGCTGCACACGGCACCAACACGACACGAGCTTCGTCTGCCTGGTGCGCATGCAGTCGGGTGAGTTGTCCAAGTATAGACACAACCAGGCCCTCGTTGGTATCCGCACCTCGACTTTGGCTGGTCATAGTGGAGAGTAACATAGACCAGTTACTAGTCTATGTTACTAGTACCTTCATAGTGGGTAGTGTCATATAGTATATGCATAATTTGGCGACGAGCGCTCTCTATATGTACCACCTTTTTTATTTAATTACATCTTGTTAGTTTTGCTCCATGGCGCAATCCATCGATACTACTACTGTACAAATGTATACATCTTTTAAAGGCTAGAGGGCGGGGTAGTCTATCTTGGTCCTTTTCACGAGAGGCGAGGGCCTTTGTAATTTGACGGCTCATTACTGCTGGAAGGCGGGGCCTTGTGATTTGATTGCTCGTATAAATGTGCCGACGACCTGAGGAGGAGCAAAGAACCATGCAGTATACTCAAGTTTTCCACTGGAGTACGACGGAGGAGCACGAAACACGGCAGCCCAGTGCCATATCCTCTACTCTCTACTCTTATTATATATTACTAGCAAGAGGCATTGTTCTATTGGCGATAAAGAATGATCTAATTTGCTAGTCATCTCATTTTTAGCATTGTTCTATTCATGCCTCGCAGAGAAGGTGACATGTGCGGTGAAACACCCAAAGCAAAATAAGAAACATAGGAGCAAAAAAAGGAGGATTATCACCCCCAAAAAAGAAGGAAGACGCACACACAAGTCTGGGGCGCTGCTCTCACTACATGAAGGGTTGCTGGCCGCGGAGTCGTAACTGCTTCTTCATCGCCTCCACGACCTCCATCTCCTTGCGTGTCTCCTCCGCCATCTTCATCATTGTGTCCATGACGCGGGATTTCTCGATGCGAGCCTTCATCATCTGTTCCATGGCCGCATTACATACCTTGACAGCAGCCGGGTGCTCGATGCGGAGCTTCGCCAACTCCTCCTTCTGTTCCATGAGAGGGCCTGCAACATCTTCATCGAGGAACTACTATTCTCATGCAGCTTCTTCCAGCCGGCGTTCTCCTCCTTCAGTAGGTCGAGCTCGCGGCAGAGCTTCGCCTTGTCCTCCCGAAGTTGCAGGATTTCGCCGGTCGCCTTTTTCTCCGAGGCAATGCTCTTATTCAGCAGCATCACCAAGCCAGCGGTCAACTCCCCCTGCTCATTGAGCTCAGCGGGCATGTCGTCGAGGTTCTCCTTCAGTAGCTCCACCAAGCCGTGGATGAACTCCTTCTGCTTATTGAGGTGCTTATTGAGCTGATCGGGCATGCCGTCGAGGGATAATGACTCCAGCGCCGCCAGCTCGGCATGTTCACCTCCGCGTCTAGGGCGCTCCTGGGAGAAATCGCCTGCCCATGAGAGATCTTTCGAGGTCTCTGCGTGGCGGCGAACCCTCTCTTTTTTCTGCAGCCTTGGTTGCCGCTCCCTTGTTACGAGTAGTTCTTGACCTAGAGCTCTGCACACCAGCCATGGCAAGGACGTACGAAGAAGGAGGACTTATGAGGAGGAAGGTAGAGTAATTTTCGGTTAGGCAGTTCCCCTTTTTATAACCTAAGTACTGGCACTAGTACTAAAACCTGCATAGTGGGAACATGTTCAGGTTTGGTACGTACTGGTAGGTGTGAGCAGGCTTGCACTTAATTGTAGCACTAGTACTTTCGAATGTGATGGGAACAAGGTAAAGATTAATTGATGGTTTTTAGTTTCGAGGCCCAAAACGGCTCCCGATGAGTTTAGTGGAACATAAATTTCAAGTAGACTACACTGCTCAGATGCGTAAATATTATGTTACTGTCAAAAATTGGCACAAAATATGAAGGAGACCAATGGAAGTACTACTAGCAACCCATGATTTAACTACTCGCATGCGCGCAGTGGAGTAGTAATGTCTTTCTTCAGCCCTCACGCCCACTCAATTTGCATGCGCTGTATTAATTGACCATCAATGAAGTGAAGGACTTTACATGCGTCAAATTATCACATGGGGTGGATCTTGGTACAAAATTGCGTCCGCCCGTGTACTCGCGTGTGCATGCGAGGGAATGAGTGCGCGCGTGGCGTGCGTGCACATCTTCGCTTCGTGCATGTACCGCCAGTGCGGCTCAGGGAGGACGAGTACATTCTTCTGGAACCAGCAGCACGTCACTGTGATCAATCCACACAAGGATGTCGCGACAACGCCTCCACATGTGCCACGTGGCTTCATGAACTGTAAGAGAGACACTGTGTAGCGTGCCATTGTGTTTTGCACATACTCAAAGTACTAGTAAGGTACACGTGCATTGCACGCGTCAGATTTTGCAACCAAATTACGAATAAATACCACACTGTAGCATGTAAGCTCTGAGTCATATATGCCTGATGTAGACCTTCATTTAATTCTTATAGTTCATCTCATTCAAAATCAATTAGTTTTTATAAAAAAAACCTAGGGCCTCTTTGATTCGTAGGATTTCCAAAACACGGGAATAGGAAGAACATGGGATTAGAGTGGAATGTCATCTTGAATCCTACAGGATGGTACGAGTGTTTGATTGTGCATAGAAAAAACGCAGAATTCTTTCAAAGAGGTTTGAGTGGATGGGATGTTTCCTATGAAATCTAGTGCAAATGAATCATATGGAAAAATCCCTATGGTTTACAATCCTACGAATCAAACAAACAAGATAGGAAAAATTCTTAAGGATTAGAATCCTCCAAAATTCCTTCGAGAATCCTTTGAATCAAAGAAGCCCTTAATCTATTTTATGATTCATGGAATTGTGCGTTGTAAAGCATGAAGTAAAAACAAATAATGGCAATTCAACTAGAAAAAAAGTTTGGGCAGTTATGATACGGAAGATTCTAGAACAAAGGAGAACCACTATTGTTTTGAGATTTGTGCATTATGCTTAAGTTCAACCATTGAGTCTGCTAGATTGTACATGTGGCAAAATCCGGCGGGGGGCTAGAAGATGGTGCGAGGGGCCGAATGGAGGGAGACTATTGTTGACACCAGATTTTGGCACGGTCAAGAACTTATTTAACATGGCCTCAAATGGAGAAGTGATCTACCTGAAAGAGTTCCATATTATTGATATAAACATCTTTGAAGTTTGGGTCATCGTCGTCCGATTTCATCTCGAAGGCCGAAACTATGCTCAAAGTACTAAGATCTTATATTTAGAGTACAGTTTGGCCGATTAAGCCCCTAAGACGACCTCAAATGGAAAAATGACCTACACGAGTTGTCTTCGTCTCATCTAAATGGTCGATTTTGATATAAAAATCGTCCAAATCTGAGTTCGTATGCAAAAGTTAGAGCAATCAGAGTGCAGCACTGTCATGAGGCGAGATGTGGTGCACCCCACCAGACACATGTCTGATGGATAGCGCGAGAGAATAGCCTATTTTGCGAGACTGATTTGACCCTCAAGATGACCTCTGATCAAAAAACTTTCAACATGAAAGTTGTTCATCTCGTCGAAACGGTTAAGATTGCTATTGGGCTCGTTTTCATCCGAGATCGTTTACCATCACAAAAATGACCCGCAAGGTGCAGCCAGTTTAAACCGAACAGTTTTGGAAAGTTCGGATAAAACCAATCCGAATTTGACTAGGGTTCTGGACGTGAATCCAAGCCTTTTCCTTGCACGGGAAGTCCAGCCGCCTCTTATGTATCTAAGGGGTGACGGCCGATTGAACAACACACAATCGATCAATTCATCTACCACTTTTTATCTTTTATCTTTTCTCCTTAACCCTAATTCTTCTTCTTCCTCATTCTTCGTCTTTTCTTCTTCTTTGTAGGGCGGTGAACCTCGAGGCCCTAGGGGCGATCAGGTCGACCTAGGGCAGCCCATAGCCGCCGCGCGTCCAGACGGGGTCCCTCCCGGGCGTGCGGGGTTTCGGGTCTTCAAAAGCACCCGTCAGATTGCATGCGTACCGCGCTTCCGGTCAGGTCTCCTTCGACGTGAGCTGCGGTGCATCACCCTCGGCGTCGAGGGTACACGGTGATGTGTTCGTATGCGAACACACTTTTTGGCGACTCCGCTGGGGACGAAGCTTTGAACGGTCTCCAGCCCGTTCTTGCTACGAAGAGATCGTCATCAAGTTGCTGCAATCTACAAAGGTAATATGAATACCCAATTCCCCTTTGTAGATGCAAATAATTTATATGTTGTTGCTGGATCACCTAATGAGCATAATGTATCGGCTAGCCCTAGTTTTACTAATCATGCATCTAATTATGCGCAAGGGCCGATGCAAAGCAATCTTCATGCTTCAAATTCTTATGATTTTAGCACTGTACAACATATGTATCCGAACTCTCATGCATCGGCAACCCCACAAATCCATATGCCGATGAACAACATGATGGGTTTGGTTAATCAATTTGAAACACCTCATGTCAAAATTTCCAATAGCATACAAGAAAGTGTTTCACATTTTTATTCATCGGCAACTAATTTTCAATATGTGAATGCAACATTGCTGATGGATGGGAGAATTGGCCATGCTACTACTAGCTATTCGGCCAGTTACTCTCAACCATCATATGCTACACCTCATGTTAGTAATTTTTCAGCACCGTATGCAACTGTAGATGTTCATAATTCGGCCCCGCATCTTCATGGTCATAGCCGAATAAGTGAAAATTTTACAGGAACACATGTGCCATCATCAAATACTGTAGCATATAATGCATACTCTACGCAATTCAAGAATTTCGGCAACACTCACGAATCATTGCCAAAAGAATCTGAAAGTATTGCGGAGCAATCTCTTCCAGAAGTGGTTGTGGCTACGTTAAAAAAGAGCTTGACACAAAATAAGAGGATTAGTGCTCTTTGCCTTGAATAATATAAAAAGGGGTTGTATCCTGATTATGCTGCAATAAAGGCTAGAGTTTTGCAAGAAGATGAAACTTCATCAATTGATAGAATTGGTGAGAGAGCATATGGTTATACAGCAGTGCATACACCTCCACCTAGTACCGCAGCATATTATACACCCCCTACACAATTGCAAAATTCCGGTAACACTAACACTTCATTGCCGAAAGATTCTAAAAGCATTAGGAGGCAAACTAATCTAGAGCAAGCTAGAATTGAGAGGGGAGTTAAAGCTTTGCGCGATAGGGTGCAGGTACTTCGCCAAGAGAGAATTGATAGGGAATTTGCTCAAAGAAAAGAAGCCTTGCCAATTGATATAACCGGCAAAAAGAATGATGATTCAGAAACTAAAAGTGCTTTGGTTGAAAAAGCTGAATCAAGTAGTATATATTCTGAATCCATCAAATCCAAAGAGGCAAGCATTATTGGGAAAGGGCATGGCAAGCATAGCAAAACAACCATGTTTGATTTTTCTAAAGTTAATGGAACCTACTTCCTGCCCTATGAGTTTCGTGCCATAGAAATTGACAAGCTTCAAGGACAAGAGCAAGTAGCCGAACAAAGTTCGGTTGACGAAGATCTTCAAATTTATGATGCACGAAATCAAGAAGAAAATTGTGACATGGTGTTGGGAAGTCATCCAGAAGCAAAGCACAATATTATTCATCATATGCAATTATCATGCTCTCCCAACATATTTGAAGAGGTATGTCTAGCAAGTAATTTACCTATTTTCAGATTTGGTCACAACTTTATTGTTGATGCATCTATTAGAAAAATTCTAATAAGTAATTTTCAAAGACCAATGAAGAAGGGCAATTTACTTGTTAGCAATAAAATTGTTACTAAGCATATCAGTCAATATATTGTACCATTCAAAGAGACCGGTAGTGACTTATTAGTGCAGCCAAAGCTTTTCCCATTGCTTTATTTAAAGTTCATATCTAATTGGGTAGCTTTGCTTATTTCTTACTTGGCTTACACTTGGTCTCAATTGAGACATGTATGTTCTAACTATTTTTGTTTCAGAAATTTAAAGCCAAGGTTAAAATCCTCTGAGCAAACCGATGCTAGTATAGTTTCTTATCCAAAGACATCGGAGATAGAGTGCAAAACACAATGCATAGCCGAATGGGGTGATGCAAAATATGAACCATTCGTTTGCTTAACTCCAAAGCCGTTCTCACAACAAGATCGGATAGAGAATACAAAGTTTACCTTCAAATCAAGTATGTGTGATCAGATATTTAATTTGTTGTTGAGAAATAATTATATTAGAATTCTTGATCACCATGTTGAGCCATCTGTTCAGGGACGAATGTATTGTAAGTTGCATGATTCGTCCAAGCATAATTTTGAGGATTGCAACATGTTTTGTCAAATAGTTAAATCGGCCATTGATAAAGGACGGTTGAAATTTGTTGAGACACCAAGAGATCACCAGTCTATTCCGATTGGTCCCGATGGCAGAAAGTTTTTGCATCGGCTACTTCAAGCCGATCCATTTAAAGAGAAGGTAAAAACTGCAGGTGATGGGATTAAGCTTTCAAGTAAAGAAGTTGTTGAAGAGCATAATGAACATAATCTTGAGGGCAAAAATTCCATCGAAGCTACAATGGAGACGCCAAGGACTGGGGGCAGCAAGCAAATTCAGAGATCGGTGCAAGCACAACCAAAGGAAAGAAAAGCCGCAATAAGCACAAGTGCAAGAAATTCAAGGTCACTTTTGCACAATTATTAGATAAATATCAAAATAAGAGTGAAGAGAAAAGTGCTTATCGGCCAACTAATGCAAAAGCATCAAGATCACCCCCAAGGCACAAATGTGAAGATCGGTATTGGAAAAGTGAAAATTTTCATGCAACATATTCATATCCTTATTTTGGGCCGCCAATGCCAATGTCCTGGATTTCTCCCTATGCTCGTGTAGATTCATATCCATCATGGGACAGGTATGATACAAGGGCACATTCTCCATCTTATTTTAGACCATCTCATCAATATTATGCAGCTCCGAGAAGATCAACATTTGAACAATCACATGTTAAAGACCGTTTCAATCCTAAGGAATCGGTCCAGAGCTCAAAGAAGAAGAAAGAGGTGGTCAAGCAAGTTTACCGTGTTAAAAGAGATGGTCATAAGAGTGCAACTTCAGATTTGATCTCAAATGAAAAAGAGCCAATTAAAGTGTTAACATTGGCTACTAAAGGCAATGAGACGAAGCAACCAATTATTGAGAGTCAAAGTGCCAAATCTGAAGAAAAGAAGTTAAGAGTGCACAAGGTCAAAATAGAATCACAGCCAAGATGCCCACTCATTTTATCATATTGGCAAAAGAGGGAATTATGAAATCTTAGTGCACAAGAGCTGAGACAGAAGAACATGGCATGGGTTCCCAAGAGGATCAATCATAAAAAAGGATGTGCATGCTTCTATTGCAATAAGTACAATAAAAGTAAAGAAAGAGAAGAATGGAAGCAACAAACAATTAAGCCGAAGGTGTGCATCACAACATCAAAATCTTCGGTTAGCACATCATTCATTTTCTTCAACCATGCCATTGATGCCTTTGCCATGGAATTCATCCATAGGTATGATCAATTACCCTCCATGGATTTATTTTGTTCCATGGATGCAACATAATTTTCTATATCATGACAGGGTATTACCAAGTCATCATACATTTGGTTAGTTACGTTTTTGTTGCTAATACAAAAGGGATGAAATATTTTATTGCTATTTCATTTGTTTATTTTGGCTATACATACTTTGGTGGGTGAATTCTACATGGACCTCATGGGAATGGACGATACTTATATATCGCCCTAAGAATATCTAAGCATGGCCGGTGTGGTATTCTAACATCGTCCTTAGTTTGAGTAGAGATTGAGATAAGTCCTTGCAAAGGAATTTGTCAAATTTATGCCATTGAAGATATTATGCATAGACCAATTCATCAAAATTGCAAAGTGAAATTATGTTTTGATTGGGTGTGCTTTGGCTTATTAGTTTTCAGAATTTACGTAAGGCCAAATCATGGTTGATTTTTTTTATTGAGCATCATATTGACATCATGAATAATATTGTTTTTAGCTTGATCTCTCTAGTACCATGGAGATTATATATTGATGGTTAAATTTGTAACAATGGCCAAGGTGTTGGTGTTGTTTATTTATCTCCATATGAAGCTATTTTGTGAAGCCTCATGCCGCTTAAAATATTTTTGCACAATGATCAAAGCCGAATATGAATTGTTATTCGGATTGGAGCTTTTCCTTGCTATAGGTGCTATACATATTGAGGCTTCCGGTGATTCGTTATTAGTAGTGCAACAAATATCCAAGGGTTATCAACGTTTTGACGAATCACTTATAGTTTATCTTTTGGTATGTCTAGATGCAAAATTTACCTTGTGTTGCATTAAAATTGTTCATATATTTAGACATGTCAATTGAAGAGAGTTGGCATAGCAAGCATCCGGCTACCATGTCCGTCATGGTGTATTGCATATCTATCAATAGCCGATGCTTATTCTTGCCAACATAGGTAAGGCCAAATTGGAGCTCACTACCTCGGCCACTAACGAAACTTTTATGCAGACAAAATAAGGATTCAAGAAAGTTCATTGTTGATAATATGCAAGATCCTAGCATAAGGGTGGACAATATGGTTGATGGATGGTCTTGACATGCATACCTATGGAACTTTATAGTCGGATTAATGAAGTTGGGAAAGTCACCCAAGCTTGCATCAAAATATTCACACAAGCAATGGCCGATATAAACTTATCGTCCTAAGAATATGCAAAATGGCCGATGTAGTGTTGACATCATCCGTAGAGCAAGCTATGTGCAAGTTATTTTTCGGCACACAAGCTTTGCCGAAAAACAGGGGGGCATGTGTTGACACCAGATTTTGGCACGGCCAAGAACTTATTTAACATGGCCTCAAATGGAGAAGTGATCTACATGAAAGAGTTCCGTATTATTGATGTGAACATCTTTGAAGTTCGGGTCATCGTCGTCCGATTTCATCTCGAAGGCCGAAACTATGCTCAAAGTACTAAGATCTTATATTCAGAGTACAGTTTGGCCGATTAAGCCCCTAAGACGACCTCAAATGGAAAAATGACCTACACGAGTTGTCTTCGTCTCGTCGAAACGGTCGATTTGATGTAAAAAATGTCCAAATCTGAGTTCGTATGCAAAATTTAGAGCAATCGGAGTGAAGCACTGTCACGAGGCGAGATGTGGCGCGCCCCACGAGACACATGTCTGATGGGTAGCGCGAGAGAATAGCCTGTTTTGCGAGACTGATTTGACTCTCAAGATGACCTCTGATCAAAAAACTTTCAACATGAAAGTTGTTCGTCTCGTTGAAATGGTTAAGACTGATTTTGGGATCATTTTCATCCGAGATCGTTTACCATCACGAAAATGACCCGCAAGGTGCAGCCAGTTTAAACCGAACAGTTTTGAAAAGTTCGGATAAAACCAATCCGAATTTGACTAGGGTTCTGGACGTGAATCCAAGCCTTTTCCTTGCACGGGAAGTCTAGCCGCCTCTTATATATCTAAGGGGTGACGGCCGATTGAACAACACACAATCGATCAATTCATCTACCGCTTTTTATCTTTTATCTTTTCTCCTTAACCCTAGTTCTTCTTCTTCCTCGTTCTTCGTCTGTTCTTCTTCTTCGTAGGGCGGCGAACCTCGAGGCCCTAGGGGCGATCAGGTCGACCTAGGGCAGCCCATAGTCGCCGCACATCCAGACGGGGTCCTCCCGGGCATGCGGGGTTTCGGATCTTCAAAAGCGCCCGCCGGATTGCCTGCGTACCGCGCTTCCGGCCGGGTCTCCTTCGACGTGAGCTGCGGTGCATCACCCTCGGCGCCGAGGGTACATGGTGACGTGTTCGTGTGCGAACAACTATGAAGGAGTGCACAACTGTGAGATCAATATTTAGAGAGAGGGGGCGAGAACGTGCGCTGTTGCGCGCAGTGGCGGAGCCATGAAAAATATCCCATGAGCTAGGGGGCCAAGCATTGCTAATACTTTACGAGGAGGGCCAATTCATCAACTTAAATCATTTTTACCAGCAATTGTCTAATGATCGCATTCATATTAGCCTCGATATATAGTGATGTTAGGGGGGCAGGGCCCTTGCTGCCCCTGTCTTCGCCATTGTGCGCGCATATGAGAGATGAAGCGGAAGGCATGGATGATTAGAGGGAGGCGTTGGATATATAATTAATGTGGGTGTATTAGCTATATATGTAATCCTATATAGAGAGGTATAGATTGATCGATGTGGACGTGGGAAAGAGGGTGAGACCTCACTAGATATATAGATTGATCGGTTTATGTGGAAAACTATGAAAGACCTACCTATACACACACACACATAGAGGAACATCGATCATTGCGCATGCACGTGACAGATAAAGAATGCCCGATATGATGGAGAGGGGGATGTGTGTGTGTGCCTTCATGGGAGACCGACCTGAAGAAAAAGATTGCATGTGTGCGATGGATAATGCCGACTGGTAGTTTGTGTGCATGCATGCACAAGAGAAAGTTAGTGGTACAATTATAAAGAGAAGACCAATGTGTGGGTGTAAAAGACTAGGTGAGGTCATAATCAATGTAAAGTTGAATTCAAATATTTGAATAAGAGATCATGATGTTTGAAACCCATGCATGCATGAATATAATGGATATTTGCGCGGTGTGGTTTGGAAACGAGCATGTTGCAATGTATACACATTGAACAAGGTCAGATTGGTTTGAATTTGAGATACCGATGGCAGACATCATTTGGCCACATTGCATTCGTGCATGGACACACTATTCTAATTGGAGATGATGGGTGGCTTTCGCATCACATATCTATATCTATACCCCTATATATATTATATTTTATATTTTTTATATAGTGTGCGGATAACTTTATCTTTGAAAGATGATCGTTGGATGAGGCCAATCTGATGGTGCAGAGCTGGCAAATTTGAGCACTACTGGTCGTTGGATATCATCTAGATTCCACCAGATTTTGCCACATGTACAATCTAGAAGACTCTATGCTTGAACTTAAGCATAATGCACAAACCTCAAAACACAAGCACTTCTTCTTTGTTCTAGAATCTTTCGTATCATAATTGCCCAAATGTTTTTTTGACATGATTTGTTTTTACTTTATGCCTTACAACGCATAATTCCATGAATCTCAAAATAGATTAGCTTTCTTATAAAAACTAGATGATTTGAACTATAAGAATTAAACGAACATCTACATCATGCATCTATGAATCAAAGCTTACATGCTATAATGTGGTGTTTATTCATAATTTGGTTGCCAAATATCATGCGTGCAATGCACGTGTACCTTACTAGTCTAAATGGTGTATGTGTGTGTGTTGTGCGTGTTAAACACATTGTACGTAGTATATCATACTAGTCTAAATTGTCTTTTTTGGGGGTACATGTTAAGCTTGTTCTCCCGAAATTTCAAGCCACGCCTTGTTATGCCGAAATTTCAAGCTAGCGTCTCTGTCTATTGTGCTGCGAAACTCCTGCCTCTTCAACCCGTGCCTTGTTAGCCCGAAATATTAAAGATATATCTTTGTCTTGTTGTGCTCCGACAACTCCCTCCATCTCAATCCGCGCCTTGCTATTCCAGAATTACAATGCGCGCAAAAACTCCCACCTCCTGTGAAATCCCGACACGTGAAATGCTCGTGATACCCCTGAACCAAAAGAACCGCCTCAATTTGGTGGGGTTACTTTCGTAACTTACCCCACATTTCAGACAAGCGCGTCCCTAAGCCATGGTTCCCTCCGCCCACCCATTTGTACATTGAGGCCAGCAAAACCCGCGAAGCCCCACACGCTCCTCCGTCCACCATCTAGCCGGAGCCTCTTCCCCGACGACGTCGTCCACAGCAACACCTCGACACTCCTCATCCACCGTACCAGATGAGGATCCATCGTCGATATGGTCGTCCCGTCGGTTCAGCCACCCCGTCCTCCACCTCCAAGGAGCTGCCCCGACGTACCCCTCGTCTTTCGCGCCACCTCCATTCCTACACCGCCGTCTTCGCCTGCACCACCAGAAGAGCATCATCATCACCGTTTCCTCGGATGAAGTTGCGGCCCAATCGATGCCACCAAAGAGGTTGTACACTAATTGCCGCATTTTCTTCTTGATTCGATCTCACGGCGCTGTCGGCGCTCGGTCCCGAGCTGACACGACGCGGCTCCATCCACGGCAGCGTCGCCGGCCACTTCCTCCACGGCGTCGCTCCCTCGTCGGTGACGTCCACATCACTAGGAGCTGCTGCTGCTTTAGCTCTCGCTCGCGCTGCTGCTCTGCTCTTGATCTCGGCCCCCTGCCTGTTCTGCTCTTGCTCTCGCGCTGCTCTCGCTCTTGCTCTTGCTTGTGATGCTGCTCTGATTTAGCTACACTTCAGTCGACTGATTCGAATTTTGGGTCAGTCGATTTTCAGGGGTGGGAGGCTCGTCGGAGTTAAGGAAGAACCAGCCGCAGCGGGGAGGGGGGCTCGCTGGAGAGGTACCCCACTATCTATCTTAGGGTTCAGGGTGGGGGCGGTGGTCGCCGGCGGTGGTGGGGCGGTGGCGTGGGGATCGCCAGAGAAAAAGCTCGGCAGGGGGGCCTACAGGGATGGCCGGGGCGGCGGCAGACCAGCGGTGGGGAGTGTTTTTGGGGTGGGTGGGGCGGCGCACCGCCGGCCGCGGGCGGCGGGGGGCGGCTGTTTGGCCGGTGGTGGCTGGCGGCTTAGGGGGTGGAGGTTGAAGATGAACTACAGGCCCTTGATTTCGTATCCAACGGCTACAAAATCGACTGACCAGAGATGAAAAAGTCAGTTGACTAACTTGTAGCCTCACCTCTAGTGCGTTCAGTGTCGACGGTAAAATTCAGTTTTGATAGCAAAATTCAGTTTCGACAGTTAAGTTCAGTTTTGACAGTTAAATTCAGTTTTGACAGTTAAGTTCAGAGATGAGCGGCTGATGTATACATCTAGCACTTTGTGGTTATGTATTTTACGTCATTTATTGGAGATGCTATTAGAATTCCACTCAGGTTAATGTTGTCCCTCTTGTCCTGCTTCAGCCTCGGCATCGTATAACTCATCGGAGTTGCTCCAACGACGAAACCCTCCATCATAGCGGACCAGTACCTTGGGCTCCATCTCCAAATTCCTAAGATCTTCTTCCCCTCCTCCGACGGCCAAGTCAGCCAGAGCATCCTCACCGGCCAACCAAATCACGCTGAGATCGACATGGCTTCGCCAAAGAGGTTGTACACTTCTTGTGGTTTGAGTTAATCTCACCATGCTTCTTTGCATCCTGTGATCTTCCAATTCTTGTGAACCAAACACCCAGATTGGCAGAAATCCTATGTTTTTAAATTCTGTATTTTGCACATGCATTCCTATCATATTCCTGTCTATTTCCTATCCCTGCATTGTTAGAATCCTCAAATTCAAACAAGCCCTTACACAATTACTTCTGTTACAGATATGTGTCAAAGAAAACCTTGTGTGGTTTGTCCTTCTCCTGCAGTGCTGTGTTCCACCCCAGCTCAGCTGCTCCAACAACGGAAGGGTTCACCACAATAGGGATCCGCTCTCCAGACTGTCTTTCACCGCCTCAGATCTTCTTCCCCGCCGCCGGCAGCCACGACAACTGCATTACCATCATCAACTGAGCAGATGACCTTGAGGACTACACGGGTCCCAAGAGAGGTCGCACTCTTCCGTGTCTGCTTATGTTATGCATCGCTTAATATGATGACATGATACTTTATCATTGTGTTCACCTATTAGACTCCGACTCAGGTCCAAACTTATGCTGAAACTTGAGTTTTTAAATGGTTGTGGGGTACATATTGGGGCAACAATCAGTACTATCTGTCTACTATCTGGTTAATCTCGGGTGTCTACTATGAGTTTCATGTTGGGTGCAAACAAACATTAAAGGATCCATTATCTGTATTTTTAACTAAGCTATTATATGCCTACTATCATTTGTTTTGGGTCTATCCACAGTTTGCTACCATCACTGGATTTATGCATGCACTCCTTACATAATATCACTATGTTTTATTCCTATGCATGTCAATTATTATACATAATGGAACTGAACATGTAGAGCAAAAGAGACGAGCCTTGAGTGGCAATAAAATTTCATGCAGATGTCGCTCCATGGTGGGTGCAAAGGCATCCCCCTCCACCCATTTTGGATCGTAATCAAGAGGAAGATAAATGTTCTGAGGGGGATTCAGAAGCAGAGGACCACTCCTATTTACCCCATGAGGTCTTCGCTCTAACTTGGCATGCTGATGTTGGTAATATCATGCATATGGTGCCTTGCATTGTTTACTGTATACATTAAAGATGTCATCTGCTTAGTTTAGACATGCTTTGTGTCAATGTCATCTGTTTAGTTTCTTTATCGTATATGTGAATCATGCAATGCCATCTTGTTTAGCCAGGCATCATATATGTGAATTTTGCAATGCCACCCTGGTTAGCCAGTCATCTTATATGTGAATTATATCATGACATCATTTTTTATTACGTGTTAAATTTGTCAACAATTTTAGTACATTCAATTACTCTTCTTGTGCATCAGCCATTCGGCACGGTCATGGAAAAATCTGGAGTGGAAACAAGGTCTTCAGAGCAGACAATGCTATCTGACGAAGCGCATGTCTTGCTGGTTACAGATAGCTCCTTAGAGGAGGATTCAGAGACAGATGATCAGTCCTATCCCCCCCCCTGAGGTGCATGCTCTAACTTGGCAGGGTTATGATGCTCATATCGTGCGTATGGTATCTTGCATTGCTATGTCATTTGCTTAGTTTAGACATGCTTTGTGTGAATGCCACCTGTTTAGTGTCCAATTACCATATATATGAATTATGCAATGTCATCTTGTTTCAAGACATTATATATGTGAATTATGCAATGCTATCTTGTTGCAAGGCATTATATATGTGAATTATGCAATGCCATGTTGTTTAGCCAAGCGTCATATATGTGAATTATATCATGCCATCCTTTTTTGTATTTCTCATTGCTTTTGTCGACAATGTTTGTATATTCAACTGTTCTTCCTATGCATCAGCCATTTGAATTGGTGATGGAGAAATCTGGAGTGAAAACAAGGTCTTCAGAGCAGACAATGCTACCTGGTGAAGCAGATATCTTGCTGGTTACGGATAGCTCTTCAGAGGAGGATTCGGAGGCAGATGATCAGTCCTATTATCCCCCTGAGGTGTATGCTCAAACTTGGCAGGGTTATATTACTCATATCATGCATATGTTGTATGCAATGCTTAGTTTTTACATCATATACACGATATTGAATGCCATCTCTTTAGTTGACACATCATATATGCCATTGCCCTCTGCTCACTTCCTTAGTATATAAATCATATATTTGAATTATATCATGCCATGATGTTTACATAGATAGCATGTATCTGAATTATGGCATGCCAACCCATTTTCTAAAGACATAATATAGTTATATCATCTCATCCTGTTCACATAGTCATCATATTTTGAATTATGTCATTCTATCCGTGAATTATGTCATGCCATCATGTTTCCATCGACAGCATGTTTGTGATTTATGGCATGCCAACCACTTTAATAGACACATCGTATAGTTATATCATGTCATCCTGTTTACATAGTCATCATATTTTGAAGTATGTCATTCTATCCTGTTTAGTTACCCATCATACATGTGAAATTGTGTCATGCTATCCTGTTTAATTAGCCATCATATATGTGAAATTATGTCCTACTATTCTGTTTGGTTAGACAACATAAATGTGAATTATTTCATGCCCTGTTTTCTTCCCTACTATCCATTGCACATGTCTATCTTACAATGTTTGTACATTCAATTACTTTTCTTGTTTATCAGCCATTTCAGTTGGAGGGGGTGATGGCAGTATCTGTGGGAGTAAAAACACGGTCTTCAGAAAAGATCGTGCTACCTGCCGATGGAGATAGAACCATGGTTGTGCTTGCCCAAGAACTAGCCCCACCACACATAACCCAGACTCATGCAGATTGTACCCCTACCTAGTTGGACAGAGAACCAGCTACACCCCTTCTAACCCCAACCCCAGCAGATAGTAACCCAGTTCCCGTTGACACAGCACCGTCTCCACCACATAGCACCCAAATACAAGCAGTTAGTAAGGCAACTGCAGTGCCCAAAGCATGAGGACTACCACTCTGAACCCCAAGTCAACGCTTAAAGTAGAAGAAGAATTGTTCTCAGGTCAGGTTCCATAGCTATGGTTCATAGTACTTTGCTCTTGCATCACTATTTTTACTCATACCAACTAATGTCAAATTTGAAGGATGCAATTGAAACTCCAATGGCGCAACAGGTATGTTTTAAACATGTTTCTTTAACGTGTTTGCTGTTGTAACTTGCTCTATGTTGATTTCAGTTTCAATTGAATAAACAGTTATATTGTCATGCCATGCACCTTACAAGTGTTGTTATTGTTGTGTAGTTTCCCACACTTATATTCTATCTAAGCTGCTTTGTCTTAAATAGATATGATTCGAATTGTATCTATCTTGATTTAGCAACATAAACTAGAATGATATAGACCATACAGTGACCATACTACATAGATATATGTTTGTTTCATGTTGTTATCATGTCCACCTTACTACTGAACTGGTTTACCAAAATGAGTTTCATATACTACAGTGTAAACCTGTGATGTGTTTGTTTGTTTCTCTTTTAGAATGCGGATAAAATATTGGAGAAGAGTACCCCGTTATGCAATGGTACAGGAAGTAATGCAGATAAGGTTCAAGATAGTGAGACATCCCTGTTGGTCTCCAAGAAAGCTGGTAAAAACTATATTGAAGACACTGAGACAACCCCAAAGTCATGTCTTGATGTAGTGTTGGAGTTACTGGCTACTACTGCTGGCACCAGCTCTTCGAACTCGCTGCCTGAATCAGTTCGGCTTCTTGAGTCTCAACTTCAAGTTGAAAGCCATTGATCAGATGTCATGTGACAGGAAGCCGAAGGACAGAGGAAGTCACTGCAGAATTCAGATGCATACTTTCTGGTGCAACAGCAAGTGCTGGAGGATTTAAGCGCCAAACAGGAGAAAGTTAATAAGCTTGCTAAGCATCTTGCCAGCATTATGGGTACCCAGGATATTGTTTCTTGAGCTCTTCTGAAGTGGTTTCAGTTCTGGACTTGTTTTGCTGTGGCATTTATATGCTACTTTGCTCCCTATATTTGCACTGGTGGTGAACTTTGATGCCCAGTGGATGTAATATGTGTAATAGTCGTGATAGCCTAGCGTAAGTTACTTGCCTATTTATTTCCTTATTGTCTTGTTTATTTGTTTTCTTGTAGTCAGTGCAATTCTTTTTCCGTGGTTTTCTAGTGGCCGCAATAGCCTATTTTTTTAAACTAGGCCACATTAACCATGGGCTACATATTTATTGTAGTTAACATGGGCCTCCTACGGGTCATAGAAACAATGGGCCTTCTAAGGGCCGTAGAAACAATGGGCCTTCTACGGTGCATAGAAATAATGGGCCTTATACAGGCCGTAGACACAATGGGCTTTCTATGGGCCGTATCATCAATGGGCCTTCTACGGGCCATATGATCGGTTGGCCAAACATGGGCCAATAACAGACCACATTATGGCCGTAAATGGGCTAGAGTTGAAATCGTCCGTTCATGGGCCGACCATAACGGGCCGTCGTTAATCGGTCGTATTTGATGACGCTATGAAAACGGCCCAACGTATTAACGGGCCACAAACGGGCCGACTGTAACCACGGGCTGAATTTGGCCCACAAGCAGAAAATGACAGTAATGGGCCGAAAGTAAACGAATGCTAGAAATGAGCCCAAGAATAAATGGGCCCTGAGAAGGCCGAAAGATAACATGGGCTGGAAACGGCCCAACGGAATAATGGGCCGTTAATGGGTATAAAGAGATACACTGTTCATTACGGGCCAGTTTTACCACGGGCCGCTAATGGGCCGAGGGTTACTAAGGGCCTCATATGGGCCGAAAGGCGTCATGGGCCATACATGGACCGAAAGTTAAAACGGGCTGGAATTATATTGGACGGCCCAGATGACGCTACTGGGTCTAATTTGGATAGGCCGTAAATGGGCCCTGGGTTAGCGGGCTGTAAATGGGCTATATGCGAACAGGCCGTTAACAGGCTTGCCATGGGCCGGCCCGCCACCTTTTGACCAAGTCAAACGGGCCGGCCTTTTTACAGGAATGGGCCTCTGTTGGGCCATGCCACGTGTCGATGTATCATAGGCGCTTTGGGTCCAATGAGTGGATGACATCTGTCCCAACGGCGAGCCAACACGTGTTCCCTCCAGCCAATGATGATTTTACATGTGGAAAATCCCCATTGGTCGGGGCTGTTAACGGGTTATCGGATCCAAAACCGGACTTGATATCTTAATGGCATTCCGTTACGGCGGATGCTACGTGTCTGTCACCCTTGACGAAAGCACTTCTGTGACGCGCGATTTATCGTCATGGAAGTGGACACTTCTGTGATGATAATTTTGGTAACGTCATGGAACACTTCTACGACAGCACAGGTATGACTATCTTGATTCTGTCATAAATTTGTCATGGATGTACATGCATGATAGAAAACGTGACCTACTCTGACAAACACGTATCATCACGGAAGTGTATTTTTTGTACTTACCGAACTGGCGGGATGGTCCAGGTCGTGCCCACGGTCCTCGGTCATCTTCGGCCACGTCTTGTTGGCCTTGAAGAGCACCTACCAGATATCTTCGTGTGTAGTTCCGAAGAACCATTGCAAGGTCTTGTGCTCAGCCGGATCGAACTCCCATAGGTGGCAAGCCCAGTTCTGGCATGGAAGGATCCGGCGAACTAGCATCATCTGAATCACATCGACAAGCTTGACGTTCTTGTCCATCATGCTCCTGATGCGCGTCTAGAGCACGGTCAGCTCGTCCAGCGAAGACCAATCCAGGCCTTCCTCTTGCCAGGAGGTAAGCCGCATTGGGGCCCCGGATTTAAATTCGGGAGCCGCGGCCCAGGTAGTGTCGCGGGGCTCTGTGATGTAGAACCACAATTTCTGCCACCCCTTGACGGTCTCCATGAAGGTGCCTTTGGGCCATGGGACGTTGGACATTTTGCTCACCATGGCGCCCCCGCACTCTGCGTGTTCGCCGCCCACCACCTTCGACTTCACATTGAAGGTCTTCAGCCACAATCCGAAGTGGGGTTGGGTGCGGAGGAAAGCCTCACACACGATGATGAATGCCGAGATGGTGAGGAAGGAATTTGGGGCCAGATCATGGAAATCCAACCCATAGTAGAACATGAGCCCGCGGACGAAGGAGTGGAGTGGAAATCCCAGCCCACGGACGAAGTGGGGGATAAAAACTACCCTCTCATGGGGCTTCGGGGTAGGGACGATCTGTCCCTCGGTCGGAAGCTGATGGGTGACCTCCTTGGCCAAATATCCGGCCTCCCGAAGCTGGGTGATGTCCTCCTTGACGGTGGAGGCCATCCACTTGCCCTGCGCTCCGGACATGGTCGGAGTGCTTTCTTGAGGTAGAAAAGATGAGAGCTTGGGCGCTAGAGCTCGAGAGTGGGTAGGTGGAAAGAGAGAAGGCATGGGTGAAAGAGGTGAATCCTTATCTCCTTATAAAGGCAGTGAATATCAAGCGCCTCCCCACTCGCCATAAAACTCGCCTATTTCCCAGGGGTCGTGCAGGCGGCACGGTTGGATTACCCATACTCGTATTGATGAGAATCCTGTAATAAGGGGACACGATCTCTGCTTTGACAAGACGTGCCAATAAAGCCACATCTCGAAATATGGAGCGGCAGGACGAAAAAATGGTTCGAAATAATAACCGGACAAGGACGTGATGTCACGTTACAAAAAGTTGTTAGCAGATTGGACTCGTGAAATATTATACTCTCTGTGGTGGTGTGTGGTACTTTTTTGCAGATCCGGGCACGTTCGTTGTGTTTGAAGACTGTGTTGGAGTATTCGGAGGAGGAACCCGCCTTGCAATGCCGAAGACAATCTGCACGCCGGACACCTCGTCATTGAAGCCTGGTTCAGGGGCTACTGAGGGAGTCCTGGACTAAGGGATCCTCGGGCATCCGGCCTGTTGGACATGGGCCGGACTGATGGGCTATGAAGATACAAGAACGAAGACTCACCCGTGTCCGGATGGGATTCTCCTTGGCATGGATGGCAAGTTTGGTGTTCGGATATGAAGATTCCTTTCTCTGTAACTGACTTTGTATAACCCTGGTCCCCTCCAGTGTCTATATAAACCGGAGGGTTTAGTCCATAGAGACAGAGACGACCACAATCATATAGGCTAGACTTATAGGGTTTTATCCATTACGATCTCGAGGTAGATCAACTCTTGTAATACTCATATTCATCAAGATCAATCAAGCAGGAAATAGGGTATTACCTCCATAGATAGGGCCCGTGTTGGGTTTCGTAGTAATTTCAAAAAATTCCTACGCACACGCAAGATCATGTGATGCACAGCAACGAGAGGGGAGAGTGCTGTCTACGTACCCACGCAGACCGACTGCGGAAGTGTTGACACAACATAGAGGAAGTAGTCGTACGTCTTCACGATCCAACCGATCAAGCACCGAAACTACGGCACCTCCGAGTTCGAGCACACGTTCAGCTCGATGACGATCCCCGGACTCCGATCCAGCAAAGTGTCGGGGAAGAGTTCCGTCAGCACGACAGCGTGGTGACGATCTTGATGTACTACAGCAGCAGGGCTTCGCCTAAACTCCGCTACAGTATTATCGAGGACTATGGTGGCTGGGGGCACCGCACACGGCTAAGGAATAGATCACGTGGATCAACTTGTGTGTTTCTGGGGTGCCTCTGCCTCAGTATATAAAGGACTAGAGGGGGGAGGCTGGCCGGCCAAGCTTGGCGCGCCAGGAGAGTCCTACTCCCTCTGGGAGTAGGATTCCCCCCCCCCCAAGCTTGTTCCCTTTGTCATCGGTATGTTACTTGCCCAAGATTCGATCGTCGGTATCCCATACCTAGTTCAATCTCGTTGCCGGCAAGTCTCTTTACTCGTTCCGTAATACATCATCTCGCAACTAACTCATTAGTTGCAATGCTTTCAAGGCTTATGTGATGTGCATTACCGAGAGGGCCCAGAGATACCTCTCCGACAATCGGAGTGACAAAACCTAATCTCGAAATATGCCAACCCAACATGTACCTTTGGAGACACCTGTAGTACTCCTTTATAATCACCCAGTTACGTTGTGACGTTTGGTAGTACCCAAAGTGTTCCTCCGGTAAACGGGAGTTGCATAATCTCATAGTTACAGGAACATGTATAAGTCATGAAGAAAGCAATAGCAACATACTAAACGATCGGGTGCTAAGCTAATGGAATGGGTCATGTCAATTAGATCATTCTCTTAATGATGTGATCCCGTTAATCAAATAACAACTCATTGTTCATGGTTAAGAAACATAACCATCTTTGATTAACGAGCTAGTCAAGTAGAGGCATACTAGTGACACTTTGTTTGTCTATGTATTCACACATGTATTATGTTTCCGGTTAATACAATTCTAGCATGAATAATAAACCTTTTATCATGATTATAAGGAAATAAATAATAACTTTATTATTGCCTCTAGGGCATATTTCCTTCAGTCTCCCACTTGCACTAGAGTCAATAATCTAGATTACACCGTATGATTCTAACACCCATGGAGCCTTGGTGCTGATCATGTTTTGCTCGTGGTAGAGGCTTAGTCAACGGGTCTGCAACATTCAGATCCGTATGTATCTTGCAAATCTCTATGTCTCCCACCTGGACTAGATCCCAGATGGAATTGAAGCATCTCTTGATGTGCTTGGTTCTCTTGTGAAATCTGGATTCCTTTGCCAAGGCAATTGCACCAGTATTGTCACAAAAGATTTTCATTGGACCCGATGCACTAGGTATGACACCTAGATCGGATATGAACTCCTTCATCCAGACTCCTTCGTTCGCTGCTTCCGAAGCAGCTATGTACTCCGCTTCACATGTAGATCCCGCTACGACGCTTTGTTTAGAACTGCACCAACTGACAGCTCCACCGTTTAATGTAAACACGTATCCGGTTTGCGATTTAGAATCGTCCGGATCAGTGTCAAAGCTTGCATCAACATAACCTTTTACGGCGAGCTCTTTGTCACCTCCATATACGAGAAACATATCCTTAGTCCTTTTCAGGTATTTCAGGATGTTCTTGACCGCAGTCCAGTGATCCACTCCTGGATTACTTTGGTACCTCCCTGCTAGACTTATAGCAAGGCACACATCAGGTCTGGTACACAGCATTGCATACATGATAGATCCTATCGCTGATGCATAGGGAACATCTTTCATATTCTCTCTATCTTCTAAAGTGGTCGGGCATTGAGTCTTACTCAATTTCACACCTTGTAACACAGGCAAGAATCCTTTCTTTGCTTGATCCATTTTGAACTTCTTCAAAATTTTGTCAAGGTATGTTGTTTGTGAAAGTCCAATTAAGCGTTTTGATCTATCTCTATAGATCTTTATGCCTAATATGTAAGCAGCTTCACCGAGGTCTTTCATTGAAAAACTCTTATTCAAGTATCCCTTTATGCTATTCAGAAACTCTATATCATTTCCAATTAGTAATATGTCATCCACATAAAATATCAGAAATGCTACAGAGCTCCCACTCACTTTCTTGTAAATACAGGCTTCTCCGAAAGTCTGTATAAAACCAAATGCTTTGATCACACTATCAAAACGTTTATTCCAACTCCGAGAGGCTTGCACCAGTCCATAAATGGATCGCTGGAGCTTGCACACTTTGTTAGCTCCCTTTGGATCGACAAAACCTTCCGATTGCATCATATACAACTCTTCTTCCAGAAATCCATTCAGGAATGCAGTTTTGACATCCATCTGCCAAATTTCATAATCATAAAATGCGGCAATTGCTAACATGATTCGGACAGACTTGCATCGCTACGGGTGAGAAGGTCTCATCGTAGTCAATCCCTTGAACTTGCCGAAAACCTTTCGCGACAAGTCGAGCTTTGTAGATAGTAATATTACCGTCAGCGTCAGTCTTCTTCTTGAAGATCCATTTATTCTCAATTGCTTGCCGATCAACGGGCAAGTCAACCAAAGTCCATACTTTGTTCTCATACATGGATCCCATCTCAGATTTCATGGCTTCAAGCCATTTTGCGGAATCTGGGCTCACCATCGCTTCTTCATAGTTCGTAGGTTCATCATGATCTAGTAGCATGACTTCCAGAACAGGATTACCGTACCACTCTGGTGCGGATCTCACTCTGGTTGATCTACGAGGTTCAGTAGTATCTTGATCTGAAGTTTCATGATCATTATCATTAGCTTCCTCACTAACTGGTGTAGGTGTCACTGGAACAGTTTTCTGTGATGTACTACTTTCCAGTAAGGGAGCAGGTACAGTTACCTCGTCAAGTTCTACTTTCCTCCCACTCACTTCGAGAGAAACTCCTTCTCTAGAAAGTTTCCGAATTTAGCAACAAAAGTCTTGCCTTCGGATCTGTGATAGAAGGTGTATCCAATAGTTTCCTTTGGATATCCTATGAAGACACATTTCTCCGATTTGGGTTCGAGCTTATCAGGTTGAAGTATTTTCACATAAGCATCGCAGCCCCAAACTTTTAGAAATGACAACTTTGGTTTCTTGCCAAACCGCAGTTCATAAGGCGTCGTCTCAACGGATTTTGATGGTGCCCTATTTAACGTGAATGCGGCCATCTCTAGAGCGTATCCCCAAAATGATAGCGGTAAATCATAGATCGCACCATATCTAGTAAAGTACGATTACGACGTTCGGACACACCATTACGCTGTGGTGTTCCGGGTGGCGTGAGTTGTGAAACTATTCCACAATTTTTCAAATGTACACCAAACTCGTAACTCAAATATTCTCCTCCACGATCAGATCGTAGAAACTTTATTTTCTTGTTATGATGATTTTCAACTTCACTCTGAAATTCCTTGAACTTTTCAAATGTTTCAGACTTATGTTTCATTAAGTAGATATACTCATATCTGTTTAAGTCATCTGTGAAGGTGAGAAAATAACGATATCTGCCACGAGCCTCAATATTCATCGGACCACATACATCTGTATGTATGATTTCCAACAAATCTGTTGCTCTCTCCATAGTACCGGAGAACGGTGTTTTGGTCATCTTGCCCATGAGGCACGATTTGCAAGTACCAAGTGATTCATAATCAAGTGGTTCCAAAAGTCCATCAGAATGGAGTTTCTTCATGCACTTTACACCGATATGACCTAAACGGCAGTGCCACAAATAAGTTGCACTCTCATTATCAACTCTGCATCTTTTGCCTTCAACATTATGAATATGTGTGTTACTACTATCGAGATTCAACAAGAATGGACCACTCTTCAAGGGTGCATGACCATAAAAGATATTACTCATATAAATAGAACAACCATTATTCTCTGATTTAAATGAATAACCGTCTTGCATCAAACAAGATCCAGATATAATGTTCATGCTTAACGCTGGCACCAAATAACAATTATTTAGGTCTAATGCTAATCCCGAAGGTAGATGTAGAGGTAGCGTGCCGACTGCGATCACATCGACTTTGGAACCGTTTCCCACGCGCATCGTCACCTCGTCCTTAACCAATCTTCGCTTGATCCGTAGTCCCTGTTTCGAGTTGCAAATAATAGCAACAGAACCAGTATCAAATACCCAGGTGCTACTGCGAGCATTAGTAAGGTACACATCAATAACATGTATATCACATATACCTTTGTTCACCTTGCCATCCTTCTTATCCACCAAATACTTGGGGCAGTTCTGCTTCCAGTGACCAGTCTGCTTGCAATAGAAGCACTCAGTTTCAGGCTTAGGTCCAGGTTTGGGTTTCTTCTCTTGAGTAGAAACTTGCTTGCCGTTCCTTTTGAAGTTCCCCTTCTTCTTCCCTTTGCCCTTTTTCTTGAAACTAGTGGTCTTGTTGACCATCAACACTTGATGCTCCTTCTTGATTTCTACCTCCGCAGCTTTCAGCATCGCGAAGAGCTCGGGAATAGTCTTGTTCATCCCTTGCATATTATAGTTCATCACGAAGCTCTTGTAGCTTGGTGGCAGTGATTGAAGAATTCTGTCAATGACGCAATCATCTAGAAGATTAACTCCCAATTGAATCAAGTGATTATTATACCCAGACATTTTGAGTATATGCTCACTGACAGAACTGTTCTCCTCCATCTTGCAGCTATAGAACTTATTGGAGACTTCATATCTCTCAATCCGGGCATTTGCTTGAAATATTAACTTCAACTCCTGGAACATCTCATATGCTCCATGACGTTCAAAACGTCGTTGAAGTCCCGATTCTAACCCGTAAAGCATGGCACACTGAACTATCGAGTAGTCATCAGCTTTGCTCTGCCAGACGTTCATAACATCTGGCGTTGCTCCTGCAGCAGGCCTGGCACCCAGCGGTGCTTCCAGGACGTAATTCTTCTGTGCAGCAATGAGGATAATCCTCAAGTTACGGACCCAGTCCGTGTAATTGCTACCATCATCTTTCAACTTTGCTTTCTCAAGGAACGCATTAGAATTCAACGGAACAACAGCACGAGCCATCTATCTACAATCAAACATAAACAAGCAAGATACTAATCAAGTACTAAGTTTCATGATAAATTTAAGTTCAGTTAATCAAATTAATTAAAGAACTCCCACTTAGATAGACATCCCTCTAATCCTCTAAGTGATTACGTGATCCAAATCAACTAAACCATAACCGATCATCACGTGAGATGGAGTAATTTTCAATGGTGAACATCGTTATGTTGATCATATCTACTATATGATTCACGCTCGACCTTTCGGTCTCCGTGTTCCGAGGCCATATCTGTATATGCTTGGCTCGTCAAGTATAACCTGAGTATTCCACGTGTGCAACTATTTTGCACCCGTTGTATTTGAACGTAGAACCTATCACACCCGATCATCACGTGGTGTCTCAGCACGAAGAACTTTCGCAACGGTGCATACTCAGGGAGAACACTTCTTGATAATTTAGTGAGAGATCATCTTATAATGCTACCGTCAATCAAAGCAAGATAAGATGCATAAAAGGATAAACATCACATGCAATCAATATAAGTGATATGATATGGCCATCATCATCTTGTGCTTGTGATCTCCATCTCCGAAGCACCGTCGTGATCACCATCGTCACCGGCGTGACACCTTGATCTCCATCGTAGCATCGGTGTCGTCTCGCCAAGCTTATGCTTCTACGACTATCACTACCGCTTAGTAATAAAGTAAAGCATTACATCGCGATTGCATTGCATACAATAAAGCGACAACCATATGGCTCCTGCCAGTTGCCGATAACTCGGTTACAAAACATGATCATCTCATACAATAAAATTCAGCATCATGTCTTGACCATATCACATCACAACATGCCCTGCAAAAACAAGTTAGACGTCCTCTACTTTGTTGTTGCAAGTTTTACGTGGCTGCTACGGGCTTAAGCAAGAACCAATCTCACCTACGCATCAGAACCACAACGATAGTTTGTCAAATAGACTCTGTTTTAACCTTCGCAAGGACCGGGCGTAGCCACACTTGGTTCAACTAAAGTTGGGGAGACAGTCGCCCGCAAGCCACCTATGTGCAAAGCACGTCGGGGGAACCGGTCTCGCGTAAGCGTACGCGTAATGTTGGTTCGGGTCGTCTCGTCCAACAATGCCGCCGAACCAAAGTATGACATGCTGGTAGGCAGTATGACTTATATCGCCCACAACTCACTTGTGTTCTACTCGTGCATATAACATCAACATAAAAAACCTAGGCTCGGATGCCACTGTTGGGTTTCGTAGTAATTTCAAAAAAATTCCTACGCACACGCAAGATCATGTGATGCACAACAACAAGAGGGGAGAGTGTTGTCTACGTACCCACGCAGACCGACTACGGAAGCGTTGACACAATGTAGAGGAAGTAGTCGTACGTCTTCACGATCCAACCGATCAAGCACCGAAACTACGGCACCTCCGAGTTCGAGCACACGTTCAGCTCGATGACGATCCCCGGACTCCGATCCAGCAAAGTGTCGGGGAAGAGTTCCGTCAGCATGACGGCGTGGTGACGATCTTGATGTACTACAGCAGCAGGGCTTCGCCTAAACTCCGCTACAGTATTATCGAGGACTATGGTGGCTGGGGGCACCGCACACGGCTAAGGAATAGATCACGTGGATCAACTTGTGTGTTTCTGGGGTGCCTCTGCCTCAGTATATAAAGGACTAGAGGGGGGAGGCTGGCCGGCCAAGCTTGGCGCACCAGGAGAGTCCTACTCCCTCTGGGAGTAGGATTCCCCCCCCCCCAATCCTAGTTGGAATAGGATTCGCGGAGGGGGAAAAGAGAGAGAGAGGGGGCCGGCCACCTCTCCTAGTCCTAATAGGCCTAGGGGAAGGGGGAGGCGCGCAGCCCATGTAGGGCTGCCTCTTCTCTTTTCCACTAAGGCCCATCATGGCCCATTTAGCTCCCGGGGGGTTCCAGTAACCTTCCCGGTAATCCGGTAAAATCCCGATTTCACCTGGAACACTTCCGATATCCAAACATAGGCTTCCAATATATCAATCTTTACGTCTCAACCATTTCGAGACTCCTCGTCATGTCCGTGATCACATCCGGGACTCCGAACAACCTTCGGTACATCAAAATGCATAAACTCATAATATAACTGTCATCGTAACCTTAAGTGTGCGGACCCTACGGGTTCGAGAACAATGTAGACATGATCGAGACATGTCTCTGGTCAATAACCAATAGCGGGACCTGGATGCCCATATTGGCTCCTACATATTCTACAAAGATCTTTATCGGTCAGACCGCATAACAACATACGTTGTTCCCTTTGTCATCGGTATGTTACTTGCCCGAGATTCGATCGTCGGTATCCCATACCTAGTTCAATCTCGTTGCCGGCAAGTCTCTTTACTCGTTCCGTAATACATCATCTCGCAACTAACTCATTAGTTGCAATGCTTGCAAGGCTTATGTGATGTGCATTACCGAGAGGGCCCAGAGATACCTCTCCGACAATCAGAGTGACAAAACCTAATCTCGAAATATGCCAACCCAACATGTACCTTTGGAGACACCTGTAGTACTCCTTTATAATCACCCAGTTACGTTGTGACGTTTGGTAGTACCCAAAGTGTTCCTCCGGTAAACGGGAGTTGCATAATCTCATAGTTACAGGAACATGTATAAGTCATGAAGAAAGCAATAACAACATACTAAACGATCGGGTGCTAAGCTAATGGAATGGGTCATGTCAATTAGATCATTCTCTTAATGATGTGATCCCGTTAATCAAATAACAACTCATTGTTCATGGTTAGGAAACATAACCATCTTTGGTTAACGAGCTAGTCAAGTAGAGGCATACTAGTGACACTTTGTTTGTCTATGTATTCACACATGTATTATGTTTCCGGTTAATACAATTCTAGCATGAATAATAAACCTTTTATCATGATTATAAGGAAATAAATAATAACTTTATTATTGCCTCTAGGGCATATTTCCTTCAGCTCGAACCTGGGTAAACATCGTGTGCCCTGTCTGCTGTTACCATCAACCTTAGACGCATAGTTCAGGACCCCCTACCCGAGATCCGCCAGTTTTGACACTGACAGCGGCCCAGGTGGCGTCGCGAGGCTCTGTGACATAAAACCACTGTTGTTGCCACCCCTTGACGGTCTCCACGAAGGTACCCTTGGGCCATGTGACATTGGGCAGCTTGCTCACCATGGCGCCTCCGCACTCTGCATGTTGACCATCCACCACCTTCGGCTTCACGTTGAAAACCTTCAATCATAGTCCAAAGTGGGGAGGGATACAGAGGAAGGCCTCGCACATGACAATAAATGCCGAGATGTTGAGGAAGGAGTTGGGGGCTAGATCGTGGAAATCTAGCCTGTAGTAGAACATGAGCTCGTGGACGAATGGGTGGAGAGGAAATCCCAAACCGCGGACAAAGTGGGGGATGAACACGACCCTCTCATGGGGCTCTGGGGTGGGGACGATCTGTCCCTTGGCCGGAAGCCGGTGGGAGATTTCCTTGGCTAGGTACCCGGCCTCCCGGAGCCTGGTGATGTCCTTCTCCTTGACGGAGGAAACCATCCACTTGCCTTGCACTCTAGATCCGGACATGGTTGGAGTGCTTCTTGGAGATGGAAAGGATGGAAGCTTGGGCGCTGGAGCTCAAGAATGGATGGGCAGATAGGAAGAGGGCGTGGGTGAAAGAGGTGAATTCTTATACCTTTATAAAGGCAGTGAATATCAAGCGCCTCCACACTCGCCTTAAAACTCGCCTATTCCCCAAGGGTCGTGCAGGCGGCGCGGTTGGGTTACCCACGCTCGTATTGATGAGAATTCCGCAATAAGGGGACATGATATTTGTTTTGACAAGATGTGCCAATAAAATTGCATCTTGAAACATGGAGCGGGAGGCTAAAAAGGTTCGAAATAATGACCGGGCGATGACATGATGCCTCGCTACAAAAGTTGTCAGTGGATCGGACTCATAAAATATTATACTCTCTGCGGATATATGTGGTGTTTTTTTACAGAGCCGGACACGTTCTCTGTGTTTGAGAGATGTTTTGGAGTATTCAGAGGAGGAACCCGCCGTGCAATGTCGAAGACAATCTGCGCGTCGGGCACCTCGTCATTGAAGCCTGGTTCAAGGGCTACTGAGGGAGTCCTGGATTAAGGGGTCCTCGGGCGTATGACCAGTGTGACATGGGCTGGACTAATGGGCTATGAAGATACACGACAGAAGACTCTCTCCCGTGTTCGGATGGGATTCTCCTTAGCGTGGATGGCAAGCCTAGCATGCGAATATGAAGATTCCTTTCTCTGTAACCGACTTTGTACAACCCTAGTCCCCTCCGTGTCTATATAAACAGGAGGGTTTAGTCCGTAGAGGCAATCAAAATCTGACAGGCTAGATTTCTAGGGTTTTAGCCATTACGATCTCGTGGTACATCAACTCTTGTAACCCCCATACTCATCAATATCAATCAAGCAGGACATAGGGTATTACCTCCATCAAGAGGGCCCGAACCTGGGTAAAACTTCATGTCCATTGTCTCGTGTTACCATCAACCTTAGACACACAGTTTGGGACCCCCTACTCGAGATCCGCCGGTTTTGACACCGACAGGTACACCTTCTATCACAGATCTGAAGGCAAGATATTTGTTGCTAAGAATGGACCCTTTCTAGAGAAGGAGTTTCTCTCGAAAGAAGTGAGTGGGAGGAAAGTAGAACTTGATGAGGTAATTGTACCTTCTCCCGAATTGGAAAGTAGTTCATCACAAAAATCAGTTCCAGTGATTCCTACACCAATCAGTGAGGAAGCTAATGATGATGATCAACTTACTACCGAACCCCGTAGGTCAACCAGAGTATGATTCGCACCAGAGTGGTACGGTAATCCTGTTCTGGAGGTCATGTTACTTGACCATGACGAACCTACGAACTATGAGGAAGCGATGATGAGCCCAGATTCCACGAAATGGCTTGGCGCCATGAAATCTGAGATGGGATCCATGTATGAGAACAAAGTGTGGACTTTGGTTGACTTGCCCGATGATCGGCAAGCGATAGAGAATAAACGGATCTTCAAGAAGAGGACTGACGCTGACGGTAATGTTACTGTCTACAAAGCTCGACTTATTGCGAAAGGTTTTTGACAAGTTCAAGGGGTTGACTACAATGAGACCTTCTCACCCGTAGCGATGCTTAAGTCTATCCGAATCATGTTAGCAATTGCCGCATTTTATGATTATGAAATGTGATGCCCTCGATTCAATCGTACACTAATCATACACGCAAATGTGTACGATCAAGATCAAGGACTCACGGGAAGATATCACAACACAACTCTAGACACAAATTGAAATAATACGAGCTTTATATTACAAGCTAGGGGCCTCGAGGGCTCGAATACATAAGCTCGAAAACACAAGAGCCAGTGGAAGCAACAATATCTGAGTACAGACATAAGTTACACAAGGTTTGCCTTAAGAAGGCTAGCACAAAAGCAACATTGATCGAAAAGGCAAGGCCTCCTGCCTGGGAGCCTCCTAACTACTCCAGGTCGTCAGCGGTCATCACGTAGTAGTAGGCACCCTCGGGGTAGTAGTGATCATTAGTGGTGTCGTCTGGCTCCTGGGCTCCGACATCTGGTTGCATCAACTGGAAAGAAGAAGAAAGGGGGAGCAAAGCGACTGTGAGTACTCATCCAAAGTACTCGCAAGCAAGGATCTACACTACATATGCAACATTATCAAAGGAAGGTTGTATATGTGGAGTGGGTTGCAGAAATGCCAGAATAAGAGGGGGAGAAGCTAGTCCTATCGAAGACTAGCATCTTCTGGAAAACACCATCTTGCAGCAACAGGAGGGAGTAGAGTAGTATAAAGTAAAGTAGTAGTAGTGTTATCAACCTCGGCCAGAGATCCTTTCTCGACTCCCTGCGAGAAAGCAATCCCAGAGCCATACTATCCATTTCTCATATCCATGTCTCATCTCAAGTATCCAGTTCTAGCTGTATCGATCGGGATACAACTCCAAGTGTCCATTACCGTAGGACAGGCTATCGATAGATGTTTTCTTCCCTGCAGGGGTGCACCAACTTACCCACCACGCTCGATTAACTCCGGTCGGACACACTTTCCTGGGTCATGCCCGGCCTCGGCCAAATAATACGCCGCAACCCGACCTAGGCTTAATAGAGAGGTTAGCACGCCGGACTAAACCTATGCCCCCAGGGGTCTTGGGCCATCGCCCCGGGAACTCCTGCACGTTGCGTGGGCGGCTGGTGAGCAGACCTAGCTACCTCCTTAAAAAGGCAGGAGCTTACCAGTCCAACCCGCCGTGCACCGCTCAATCGCATGACGTCTATTAAGCTTTGGCCGATGCATATGATGCAGAACACCCATACAATGCCCACGTGATGGTTAGTGCTATCAGGCCAGAGGCCCCTCGGATCAAATATCCAAACCGTTAGTGTGTTGGTAGTGCGGTCACGAGCAGGACTCACGAAAGATGTGACCCCATCGCCCCGTCTCGAGTTCTTGTGGCAAGGGCTAAGAATGCCCGGTCACGCCTCGTAAGTATCTCGCGGGCACCTTCCAGGTCAACCCGACTCCACATCACTCGCTATTAAGCTCGCGCGGGTACCCCTCAGGACCGACCCGTCTTTAGTAACATGGTTCAGTGTACAGTCATAGTAACCATAGTAACTGTGTGTCTAACACCAAGGGGAAAACCCGAGGTTCACACTTGAGGGGTTGCACGACAAAGTCGTATCGAAAGTGGTTAAGGCGGAATCACCCTCGTTGACCATGACCGAATAGCTACACTACAGGGTTAACATCAGAAGTGTTGTAGAGGTCTCACCCTCGGCACTCGATAGTAACCTAGTAGTGTCGAGCAACTAAGGGGAAAGTGATGTGCGGTGCCTGGTCTTCGATCCCGTTGATCGGGTCTTCTGATAATCCAGCGGGGCAGTCGGGACAAAGTGGGGGTCTCTGATGGGTCTCTACCCAACCTATACTAAACAGTTTAGAATAAGCAGGTAGGTAACAACAACAGGTTACAATAAACAGGCTATGCATCAGAATAGGAGCAAACAATAACAGTAGCAAAATCTAATGCAAGCATGAGAGAATGGAATGGGCGATATCGGGATGATCAAAAGGGGGGGCTTGCCTGGAAGCTCTGCTGCAAAGGAACGGTCGTCAGTGACGTAGTCGATCACGGAGGCATCGTCGGTCTCGAGGTCTACCGGAGAGAAGAGGGGGAAGAAACAGTAAATACAGAGCAAACAGAGGTACCACTAAGCATGACATGACGAAAAGCAGAACTAGGGGTGCTCTAACGCAGTACTACGCGTTGTATACGGAGAGGAAAAACATCCGAAGAGGTTTTCCGGTGTTTGGCGTTTTTCAGGCAAAGGAAAAGAGAGGGAAAGTTCCATGTTCAGCATGCTAGGGGCATCTGACAGATGAACGGTCTGTGTATTCGAATTCGTTGGATTTTTCTGAGCAACTTTCATATATAAAAAAATTTCATCCGACTTATGATTTATTTTATATGAATTTCCAAAGTTTTAACTATTTTCTGGAATTTATATTAATTCAAAATTAAAAAAACAAAAACGCTAAGCGCACCCAGTGTAGTGCACCCAGGGGCTGACCAAAGGGTCCAGGGGGTCCCAGTTGACCAGTGAACATTTGACTGGTCAACAGGGGGTGGGGCCTCCTGTCATACACATAATAGCTAATAGCACTTTAACCTAGTTTAGTTAGCAGGTTAATTAAACTTAAAAAGTTAATTAAACAAGATTAAGTAATTATTTATTTATTTATTTATATTATTTTTAATCTCCTTTTTTAAAAAGGCCGGTGGGGCCTACTGGGCAGTGGCCCATAGGCCTTAGTGGGGCGTGGGCGAAACGGGGCGGAGCCCCAGGGGTGCGGGCATAGCCCGGCAGGGCGACGGGGAAAAGCCGGGCGCTGGCGTCGGCGGCCAGGGCCCGCGCGGTCGACGACCGGAGTAGGGCGGCGGGGTTAGGGAAGGGGAGCATGGCGCGGGGCAGCGAAGCAGAGCAGCACAGCAACGACAGTAGCAGATAGTGGCAGCAGCTGTAGAGAGCCGCGGCAGGAAGCAGCAGCGGGCAGGAGCAGGAAGCAGCAGTGCGCGACTGGAGCCTGAAGGCGCGCGCGGGGGAACTCGGGCGCGTGGGGCGTGGCAGGGCATGGCTGGCACGGCTGGGGGGCGGCAGGGCACGCAGGCGCGGTGCACGCTGGCGACCTTCCGACGCGACGAAGGTGCGCCGACAGGTCGTTTCCAGCGACGAGAGGACTCGCGGATGGGGGACTGCGAAAGCCTGGAGTGCGGAGAGTTCACCGGTGGTCCTGGTCCGTGCAGTAGTGGACTACACCGGCGACGGCGACGAGCTGATGCGGCGGGTGTGGGGGCACGGGCGCAACAGCGAGCACACGGGCTCCAAGCATGGTGGGGCGTACATGACGCAGGCAAGCACGAGCCGGGGCACGGGACCGCGAGGAGCACATGTAGGCGAGCAGCGACGCGGGGCTGGACGCGGTCACGGTCGCGGTGACCGCGGCCACTGGACGAAGACCGAGCAGCGCGAAGGATGGCCTACAGCGGTGAAACGAGGAGGGGGAAGAGGAGGACGAACGGCGGCTCACCGCGCGTCTAAGAAAAGCCCTTGACGGCTTTGTAGCGCAGGGGAGGCGACGAACGGAGCGATGAAGCTCTGGTGATCCGAGGCGGACGAAGGTTGAAGAAGACAGCGTTCTGGCGCTGTGGTGGAGACCAGCTCGTGTCCGTTGGCGTAGGGGGCGTAGTGTTCGACGACGGAGCTCGTGGACAACCTCCTAGGGCGCGGGGACGACGAAGAGCGCACGGGCGAGGTCGGTCATGGTGGCTGCGGTTCGGCCGAGCTCGAGTTCAAAAGAGGGGGGCGAAAGGAGGGGGAGAAGTGGCTGGGGGTTCGTTTGGGGTCGAGGGAGACACCCTTATCCCCTCCCAGGCGCCCCTGTAGAGCCGGGTGTCGGCCATCCGGCCATGGCGCCGCCGGATGGCTGCCACGCACAGGCTGTGCCTTTGTAGCTGGAAGTTAGGGATAGGCCAAGTGGGTTGGGCTGGCTAGCTCCTGTTCATAGTGGGCCAAATGTGCATAGTGCAATTTCAGTTTCTTACTTTTCTGTAAAAACATAGCTACTATTTTCTATTTATCTCAGTGTCCAAACCAATTTAGTTCTACATGATATCTTACATATAATTCAAATGGAATATTTTGGATGCTACACACAAGGTTTCATTTTTATATGGAAAAGTTTATATGATTGTTTATTTTGAAAAGGGCATTTTATTTGTTGTTGGAGCATTTATTAATTTTCTAGGGATTAATTGGTGAGTCAAATGATGTTGGTTCAACATGTTAAATGATCAGGGGAATTTATACTAAAATTTGAACATTTTAGTTTTATAGTTTGAATAAATAAATATTTGACTTGCAATTTAAAAATGAATTTTACTTTGATTTTGGACAAGTGGCCATTTGCATAGTAATCATGATGACATGGCCACGATTAGAGGGAGATTACTGTTGCATGATTCCCGGGGTGTTACATGAAATTTGGCAAATGGATGTCACAAGTGCATTCCTTAATGGATATCTTAAAGAAGAATTGTATATGATGCAACCAGAAGGTTTTGTCGATCCTAAAGGTACTAACAAAGTGTGCAAGCTCCAGCGATCCATTTATGGACTGGTGCAAGCCTCTCAGAGTTGGAATATACGTTTTGATAGTGTGATCAAAGCATATGGTTTTATACAGACTTTTGGAAATAATACAGAATTTCTGGATAGCACAAAAGGATACTTGAATAAGATTTTTTTTCAATGAAAGACCTCGGTGAAACTGCTTACATATTAGGCATCAAGATCTATAGAGATAGATCAAGATGCTTAATTGGACTTTCACAAAGCACATACCTTGATAAAGTTTTGAAGAAGTTCAAAATGGACCAGTCAAAGAAATGGTTCTTGCCTGTGTTACAAGGTGTGAGGTTGAGTCAGACTCAATGCCTGACCACTGCAGAAGATAGAGAGAAAATGAAAGTCATTCCCTATGCCTCAACCATAGGTTCTATCATGTATGCAATGCTGTGTACCAGACCTGATGTGTGCCTTGCTATAAGTTTAGCAGGGAGGTATCAAAGTAATCTAGGAGTGGATCACTGGACAGCGGTCAAGAACATCCTGAAATACCTGAAAAGGACTAAGGATATGTTTCTCATTTATGGAGGTGACAAAGAGCTCATCGTAAATGGTTACGTCGATGCAAGCTTTAACACTGATCCGGATGACTCTAAGTCACAAACCGGATACGTATTTATATTGAATGGTGGAGCTATCAGTTGGTGTAGTCCCAAGCAGAGTGTCGTGGCGGGATCTACATGTGAAGCGGAGTACATAGCTGCTTCGGAAGCAGCAAATGAAGGAGTCTGGATGAAGGAGTTCATATCCGATCTAGGTGTAATACCTAGTGCATCGGGTCCAATGATAATCTTTTGTGACAATACTGGAGCAATTGTCTTGGTGAAGGAATCCAGATTTCATAAGAGAACCAAACACATCAAGAGACGCTTCAATTCCATCCGCGATCAAGTCAAGGAGGGAGACATAGAGATTAGAAGGATACATACAGATCTGAATGTTGCAGACCCATTGACTAAGCCTCTCTCACGAGCAAAACATGATCAGCACCAAGACTCCATGGGTGTTAGAATCATTACTATGTAATCTAGATTATTGACTCTAGTGCATGTGGGATACTGAAGGAAATATGCCCTATAGGCAATAATAATGTTGTTATTTATATTTCCTTATATCATGATAAATGTTTATTATTCATGCTAGAATTGTGTCAACCGGAAACTTAGTACATGTATGAATACATAAACAAACGGAGTGTCCCTAGTATGCCTCTACTTGACTAGCTCGTTAATCAAAGATGGTTAAGTTTCCTAACCATAGACATATATTGTCATCTGATGAATGGGATCACATCATTAGAGAATGATGTGATGGAAAAGACCCATCCGTTAGCTTAGCATAAATGATCGTTTAGTTTTATTGCTATTCCTTTCATCATGACTTATACATGTTTCTCTAACTATGAAATTATGCAACTCCCGAATACCGGAGGAACACCTTGTGTGCTATCAAACGTCACAACATAACTGGGTGATTATAAAGATGCTCTGCAGGTATCTCCGATGGTGTTTGTTGAGTTGGCATAGATCAAGATTAGAATTTGTCACTCCGTGTATCGGAGAGGTATCTCTGGGCCCTCTCGGTAATACACATCACTATGAGCCTTGCAAGCAAAGTGATTAATGAGTTAGTTACGGGATGATATATTACGGAACGAGTAAAGAGACTTGCCGGTAACGAGATTGAACTAGGTATGATGATACCGACGATCAAATCTCGGGCAAGTAACATACCGATGACAAAGGGAACAACGTATGTGGTTATGCAGTTTGACCGATAAAGATCTTCGTAGAATATGTAGGAGCCAATATGAGCATCCAGATCCCACTATTGGTTATTGACCAGAAATGTGTCTCGGTCATGTCTACATAGTTCTCGAACCCGTAGGGTTCGCACGGTTAACGTTCGATGACGATTTGTATCATGAGTTATGTGATTTGGTGACCGAAGTTTGTTCGGAGTCCCGGATGAGATCACAGACATGATGAGGAGTTCGAAATGGTCGAGAGGTAAAGATTCATATATTGGAAGGTTACATTCGGACACCGGAATGGTTTCGGGAAGTTTCGGATAAGTTTTGGAGTACCGGGGGTTAC
>NC_041382.1:147952597-147970512 GCF_002162155.2 Triticum dicoccoides | reverse complement strand
GGGGGGAATTGGTGGGCCTTCATGGGCCTTAGTGGAAAGGAGAGGGGGGACGCAAGGGAGTCCCCCCTGGCCAGTCCGAATTGGACTCGGGAGGGGGCGGTGTCCCCCTCTTTCCTTCTCCCTTCATCCTCCTTCCCTCTTTCCATCTCTTGGAAAGGAAGGGGACTCCAACTAGGATTGGGAATCCCACTTGGACTCCCCTATGGCACGCGCCCCCCTATGGCCGACCTCCTCCTCCCCTCCTTTATATACGTGGGCAGGGGGGCACCCCAAAGTACAACAGACAATCTCTTAGTCGTGTGTGGTGCCCCCCTCCATAGTTCAACACCTTGGTCATATCGTCGTAACGCTAGGTGAAGCCATGCGTCGGTAACTTCATCATCATCGTCGCCATGCCGTCGTGCTGACGGAACTCTTCCTCGTTCTCAACTGGATCAAGAGCTCGAGGGATGTCATCGTGTTGAACGTGTGTTGAACACGGAGGTGTCGTACGTTCGGGTACTTGGATCGGTTGGATCATGAAGACGTTCAACTACATCAACCACGTTACTAAACGCTTCTGCTTTCGGTCTATGAGGGTACGTGGACACACTCTCCCCTCTCGTTCCCCAACAACTATTTGCTCCAATAATTCTTAAATATTCCATAAAAAATCTTCGTGAAGTTTCAGCTCATTTGAAGATGTGCAGCATAGGTAATTCTGACGTAGCTTTTTCAGGTTCAGAATTCTAGCTGCCGGCATTCTTCTTCTTTGTGTGAACCTTGCATATTATGAGAGAAAAGGCATTAGAATTACTCCATAAAGCATTATTATGTATAAAAACATTATAGATAACAGTAGGAAATATGATGCAAAATAGACGTATCAAGGAGGCTGCCATCAAGGAGAAGGGGAGGTGGCAGCGTGCAGCTAGGTGTCTCCTGAGAAGGAGGAAGAAGCTAGGGAATGAGATGAAATCAGGAGGAAAGGTAACCCTAGCGGGCCTCTTGGGTCGTGAGGGAACACGTGGGTTGAGGGGAGCATTCAAGCGAGCCATGCTCAGAAGCGCACACATGTGGGGGTGTTCTTTCCTCGTGTAGGCTAAAGGACTATTTGGGCTGAGCTCATGTAGGCTGAGGAGGCCATGTGCACGCTATCAGACAACAAAAAGTTGATCAAACAAGGAACATGCAGGCTCATGCATGCTAGCAAACACACTCTAAGGATCTGAGTTGTGCGACGTCTATATCTCGCATTAACCGAGCCCGTAGAAAATCTCACGCATGCTAGCAAACACACTCTAAGGATCTGAGTTGTGCGACGTCTATATCTCGCATTAATCGAGCCCGTAGAAAATCTCACGTCGATTTTTCATGGTTGTGGTTGTTACTGGGTCGACCCATTTTCACAAAGAGTTAATGGGAAAAGGGGAGTAGGAGGGATCGATCTGTGGTCGTCGTGAAGATAACCAGTGCTACAAGCCAACACGTGAGGGGATAATTTGTGATTATGTATAAGGGCACGATCTACTTGAAGTGAGTGGAGCCGGTTTTCTCTAGTTTTGTTTCCTTTTTCTGTTTTTTGTTCTTTCTTTTCTTTTCTCTTCTCCGTTTTTCATTCTTGTTGCACTTGTTTATTTGTTTTTTATTACTTCTTCTCTTTGTTTTTTGTTTCTTCTTCGGTTTTCATTTTTTATGGTATCCTTTGTTTGTTTTCGTTTTCATTCAACATTTTTTGTATATGTCAACAACATTATTCTAATACATGTTTAACATTTTTCAAATACAAATTTAACATTTTAATAATACATGGTCGACATTTTTTATATACATTTAAAAATCAAATGCTTGATTAACATTTTTTTAATACATGATCAACATTTTTCCTATACACACTTTCAAACTATCAAATGCTTGATTAACATTTTTCAAATACAAGATCGACATTTTTTAATACATGGTCAACATTTTTTATGCATATTTAACATTCTTCAAATGCTTGATTAACAACTTCTAAATGCAATATTAACACTTTCTCAAAACACATTTAACATTTTTTTCTAATCACATTTAACATTTTTCAAAGGCTAGATTTATATTTTTGAAATACGTGTTTAACATTTTTTTTTCAATTGCTTCATTAACGTTTTTGTATACATGAGATTTTTTCATCTGTTTTACTACATAGCCAACATTTTTTCTATATACATTTAACATTTTTAAATACTTGTTCAACATTTTTCAAATGCTTGTTTAACATTTTTATATACATGATCAAATTTGTTTCATCATTTTTTAATACATGGTAACCATTTTTCAATACACATTTAACATTTTCCAAATGCTTGCTTAATATTTTTCAAACACTTGTTCAACATTTTTTCAAATGCTTGATTAACTTTTTTAAAATACATGATCAGATTATTTTATACACTTATACTTTTTTGTATATATTTTTCGTAAACGTGATAAACATTTTCTCTATATGCATTTAACATTTTTGAAATATTTGGTCAACATTTCCCAAATGTTTTATGTACAATTTTTTTATGATATATGTATTTTATATTATTCTAAAATATAAACTAAATTACAAAAATAAAGCAAAAAACGAAAGAGAAACTTAAAAACAGAAGAAAAAAAACATGTGGCCTCCAGCGCTCGTGGGCACGCCCATGTCGGTCTCCCCTTCAAGCCTCGTTTGTTTCGCGTGGATTGGGAGGGTTTCGAGCCGGTATTCCTCGCGTGGCCCAGAATCCTCGCAAATACCCGTTGCCCCATTTGGTACCCGGGGTTTCGACGGCCCAACCCTCTCGATTCCCCGTCGATCCATCAGTTTCCGCGCGCTTTAGAACCCTCGAGGCCCCCCTCGAGGATTTGCTCGCCCGACTCGCGCCGCCGCTCGATCCGAGGCACCGCCGACGGCTCCTCCCAAGATGCTGCCACCGACTCCTCCCCAAGACGCCGCGCCGCCTCGACGCCGGCGATCTCCTCCGGCATACTGGACTTCTCCCCGGTGGTTAGTAACCGCAGCCCCTCCCCTCCCCATCCTCTCCATGGCTGCCACCTCCCGCACACCCTCCGTCCGCCTCGTCCTCACCGGCAAGCACGCCAAGAACGGCGTCTCCTACCCAGCTAGCTTGCCAAGAACGCCGTCCTCTTCTAGCTCCTCTTCTACCCTAACCCTAGAGGTCGAGATTTGTCTCAATCTGCCGGGGTGCGAGTCGCCGGGCTCGGAGCGATTGCCGCTGCACTGCTGCTGCTGCTGCTGCGACGAGTGCTGGTGAGACTGGCCGTGGATGCCGTGCTGCTGGCCCTTGTCGTGCGGCGGGTGCTTGTGGACCTGCCTCATCTCCAAGTTGTGGATCTCCTCCATCATTGGCTTCCACAGCCTCACCCTCGCGTTGATGAACCAGTTCGACACCTGCACCGCCATTATTAACCCAACATGTCAACCAAGCTCCAAAAACAAAATGACATGGTAGCGGCAACAGTGACCAGCTTTGCTGCTTACCTGATTCTTTGTTAGGCCCGTCTGCTTGGCCAGCATTTGCTTGTCGCCATTAGTAGGATACCTGCAAAGTTTCAACCCGAATATCAGACCAATGCAGCAGTACTCTTGATTGCAACACGTTCAAAAGGGAGATGCGTATCTGTTTTTCCTGTTTCCAATCTTTACTTTCAACTCTTGCAATTGTTAGTAAACGATTCTTACTCTCAGATGTACCATGATAACAACTACACTAGTACAAAATAGGATGCAGATAGACAAAAGATGGTTTACAGTATTTGTTCTTATGAAGAAAGAAAGAGTTGCTATAGAAAAGTACATGATCGCAGTCACCACTTAGTAGTGTGAAGTCATCTGCAATTAGAACTCACTGGCTAGTGCACTGCTTTTACAAGATTGCAATTTCTGCTCATATTTGATTTTAATCTACTTGGAGACTTTGGAGGTGTCTATACCATTGAAGCCCATGTAATCTTAGTGTGTTGTAGCAACAAACTGCTCAGCCCATGTAATCGAAGCCTATGAATGGAATGAGTGGTGCGGCCCAGAAAAGAACTAGCATTAAGTTTAGGCTATAAATGTTTGCAGCAAACATTCAGTTGCATATAGGACGTGTCTCTTTTGTTCCTAGCATTGTTGTATCTTAATATTTCTTTCATTTACTACATCCTTGTAATCTAGGGAACCATATCTGCAAGCTAGAGTTTAGGCTATATATTTTTGCACAGTTTATAAATCTATGTAGAATAATTAGGATTCAACAAGCGTAAACCTGTTACTTCCCTTGCCAGTGAATTGACCTGATGAAATGAATGTAGTTTATACCTGATTGCTGTTGTTTATTCAAGGGAAAAGTCTCTTTGATTTTGGTCTTGATTCTAATTGTCCATCTTCTGCATGCATTGGAACAAACCATCCTACGATGTTTCTATTCAAATGTGTGTGTCGTCAGATTAAAAATAATGATGAAATTCTGCTACTTATAATACTTATGATGAAATGTGTTTGACTCTTATTTTCACATCCTACCGCTTGGATCCTACGAGTTACCTCCTTCTTGGGAACCTGTTGCCACGCCAAACTTCGGTAAGCTACATAAGCTTCTTGGCCTCTTGAGCTTGTTTCTTTGCCGAAGTAGTATATCATACTTGATAGCTCTTGGTCATTGCACATCTTGGCACACTGATGATATAATATTCTAGATCATTATGTATGTCTTATGAATATAGTTCTTATTTGTTGCTTCCTGATTCTAGTTTTAGTGTCAAGATGAACTCTGAGATTATCGATCGAATTAGGAAGAGGAGAAGCGAGGATGATGAAGATATGATGTCCTTTATTCTACCCGTATTGGATCAGGACTTGTTTCCTTGTTTCTGTCCTTGTTAGATCAGGACTTGTTTCCTTGTCCAAACGCTGTGAGGTGCATGAACAGTTTAAATTTAAAAATGTTATGAACTGCACGGATGGACTGTTGGGCACAGGGGTCACTGGAACATGTAGTATACTGAATACATGCTAGTTTAGTACTGTACTGAACTAGCTTCCTGAACTTTGCATATAGTTTTCTTTTGTACAATTTTATAGTCAAATGTTTAGTGTAGGTATTTGAAGTTCAGAACCAGTAACTTTCAGTGGCATACTGCAAATTGGGCTAAATTTTAGCTGCAAATGAAGTTTTTTTTCTCTTTTTAATGAAGTTACATAAGGTCATGAAAGTGTGAGACTTGTTCTGCAAATGTAGAAAATTTGGGGCTTACTATACTGAATCTGAGAAACATATAAAGAGAGATCACTGTGAATTGTCATCACAAAAATGGCAAACCCTGTCAACCAAATGCATTTTTTCTACAAAGGGAATTTTGGCTGGAGGGGGATTGGGGAATGAAGGGGATTGGATGGAAGGGAGGGATTCACCAAATCCTCCCAAATCCCCTCCTCCCAAAACCTCTCAAATACTCTTCTACCAAACAAAGCCTCAGCGAGGGTTCCTGCCCTCTCGCTGAAGGCGAGATACAGGGGCACCCGCTGAGTTGCATGTTGCCGCTGACGCGCATAAAAAATGAGCCGCAGCTCAATATCAACCTGCTCTCGTCATGCTCGTTATGTTGGCTCAGACTTGAGAAAACAAAAACTCTGGCTTGTAAAAAACTAGCTATGCTTTTTTGTAGAGTTTTTTTGCATGGAGCTTTTTTTTTATAGAGTTTTAAAAGTTTACAAATTGAAAAAAGTGTATGAATTCGAGAAAAGACTATATTTTAGAAAATCATGTATTGAAATTATTTCACGTTTTTTCACAATTTCGAAAATTGTTCATAAATTTTAAAATGTTCACAAATTCATAAAATATTCATATTTTCTTAAAGAATAATGGACTTTAAAATAAGTTTATGAATCTACAAATGTTCATAAGTTTTAAAAAATCTTGAATTTAAAAAATATTCATGAATTTGAAATAAATTACCACCTGTAAATTTTTAATGGGTTTTAAAATTTTTGTGAAAGGGAAAATTTCATGGATTTGAAAATGTTCCTGAAAATTAAGAAAAGTTTGCAGTTTCCAAAAAAAACACAGAATTGAAAACATATCATGCATTTTTAAATGATAAAACGAAAACATAAAAATAGAAAAAATAATAATACGAAAATACCAAGCAAAAACCAGGGAAAAACAAAACCACATAAAACCCAACCCCAAAAATCGGTGGGAGGAAATATAATGGCCTGCAAGCCCACTTAGATCTAGCAAAAAGGGAGGTGTGCGCACTGTAAAGTTTGGCCTTATCAGATTATCAAAATTTTCTAAAAAAAAGAGATTCTCAAAAAAAAAATTGGCCTCTATTTGGCGCCTCAGAGCAACTCCAATAGCTCATGTAAAAATCATCCCGTAAAAGTCGTTTTACGGGATGGCGGTATAAATTAGATGAAGTTTTCATAAAACTTATTCCCCTAATATCCTTTTTTCCTTTTTCTTACTAAACTGTGTTGGGCCGCAAGTTAGTGACATGACGCTGGGCCCACAAGTTAGTGAGACGACGTGGCAACGGCTTGCGGAGCAGTGAGGTGGCGTGACCTAGCGACGATGCAGCCTTACGGCGTAGGGGAGAGGAGGCGGGTTCCGGGGGCGGTGGCGCGACTTGGCGGTGAGAGCCCTTGTCGCGGCGTGACCTGGCGGCGGCCTCATGGCAACATGATCTCACGGGGCAAAGGTAGGAGACGGGGCAGTGGCGGCCTCACAACGGCATGGGGCAAGGGAGGCGGCGGGCTCGCACGACAGGGTGGCGACATCAGCAACGTGGCAGCCCGACGCGACACAAGGCTCATCTCCAGTAAAGTTTTAGGCGGTTATTCACTCGTCAAAATTATACAAGAAGACCATCTTCTGCCAAATGTAAGTGACAAGGAAGGTGATCATAAGAGATCCATATAAAAATTTGAATTTACGAAAGCTGCTGGAGGCTTTTTTTTCCCGCCCAACTTTCGATACGGTAATTTTTTAGGGACACATGAGCTATTTTTTTGAACACGGTACAACTAAAGTCGCTTACATACATGAGCATACACTCACTCTTATGAAGGCGCGTACACGCGCACACACATATCCTACCCCTGTGAGGACATCTGAGAAATTAAGACGGTATAGCATCTTGAGATTTTACGAAGTCATCACGGACGCCTTGCAGTTGACGGGAACGTCTCCTCCTATTGAACGAATATCGCGGGAAGGCTGAAATAAATACATAAGTAATGCGAGCATCAATATTAAGTGTATGACTTAAACTCTGATGGCACAGGTTGGTTCACGGATACGAGAGCTATTATAGGTTTTTTTTCGAAAAGGGACGGGAGTCAGTAGAGTTGGTTTAAGCGTGAAATGATATTTGGCCAGGAGCTTCCCCACCCCACCCGCACTGGCTACAGAAAAAAAAAAGTTGCCTTTTTTTTTGAGTCTGGCTTTGTTTTTCTTAGGCAAATCCGAGTTTGGCTACTGTCTCACTTTGCAAATCCGAGTGAGCCGGTGTCCCGTGCCCGTCTCGATTGTCTGGGCCGGGCCGAGCCGGAGTCGAGCGTGAGATGAATACTGTATAAGCGTAAAGAATCGCCCCCCGTTCGTTCCTCATAGAAACCCTAAGTTTGGCGGAGGCGGAGACTGCGGCGGCGGCGGCGAGAATACCAGACGGCAAGCCTGGTTAGCAATCTCAATCAACCAAAAAAGTAAGAGAAGAGAGATCGATGGCGGGTGGCGGCGGGGGAGGAGAGGTGAGGACGCCTCGGGAGATGGATCGGAAGCTGCAAGTTCCTTCCGAAGCAGAGATCCTGAGCATGGAGATTGCATCCCTGGCGAACTTGCTCAGGGAGAAGCAGTCTGACATTCTTCAATTCGACCCTGAGATCGCGAGGAAGATCATGTCCCTGAGGAGCGAGATCACGTCCGGATTCATATCCAACTCCGAGCATGTATATTTGCCCCACGGCGGTGAGGACGAGGGTGAGCGCCTAAACTGCTTATTCAGTCATATATTGCAACGGACGGATGCCTTGTGCGACGAGATGGCATCCATGGCATCTATTCTGGCCAAAATTAGTGTCCCCGTTATCTCCTATTACAAGGTCTTCGATCAGTTAAACGCCGCGCAGAGGTTATCTAAGATCTCCCTGGATATACTACATTCAACCGCGAATGCAGATAAAAAGATGGCTGACCAAAATGTTGAGGACCAGAGGACCGAGGAGGACAAAAGCAAATCCAGCACCCACTGTTTTGAGAACCAGGGAACCAAGCAACATGTGGATGCATCGGTAACAGATCTGACAACGGGCCTTTGTAAATCAAACATGGAAACGCCGCAGATGGCTGCCTACTGTCCTGATGGCCAGATGACTGATGAGGAGGATGTACATTTCGTGGCAGCGGATCCTATAAGTGGCCTTTGCGACCAGGCGACTGTCCACTCCTACGAGAACCAGAGTAACAAGGAGTACATGGAGATGATTGATCCCATGACAGATAAAGGCCAATCAAGCACGGAGACGCATGCGTCGAGGATGATGGACGGGGGCAATTCAAGCAGCGAAGGCAAATCAAGCAATGAAGGCCAATCAAGCACGGAGACACATACGTCGAGGATGATGGATGAGGGCAATTCAAGCAATGAAGGCAAATCAAGCAATGAAAGCAAATCAAGCACAAAGGCAGTGGTGATGGTGCTGGATTCCGATGAGGAGCATGAAGTGCGGGGTATGGCAATGTGAGGAGGAGGAGGACAAGGGGAAGATGACCCCGGAGGATTTAGCGATGGCTGACCAATTTGAGAAGTTGCTATTAGAGATGCAAGCCAACTTTCTCAAAGTCCAGGAGCAGGATGATAAGGACACGCCAAACTGGATCTCTGTCTCACATCAGGACGAGGCAGAGGAGATGGAGATGGAGGACAGGTTGTTTGCTAGACGCCGTAAAGGCTGGGAATCTGCATGGGGAGACCGCAGTGACTTCGAAGACATGAGTAAGTAAACTTAAACACCCATTGATTCCTTCTCATCGTATTCATCTTCCAACAATGGCAATGCAAGCAGATCCCCCCTCCCTTCCGTCCTTCCTTCCTTCATTCATTGCATATAAGTAAGTAATTCATGTTGGAACATGGCTAACACTTGGATTAATTTGGTGCTGCAGCCTTATTGAGTCCTATGCACTTTACACATTGCACGCTGGGACTGATCCCCTACACTGCTACCACTGTGAGCGCCTTGCAGATCTACTCTGTCAAGATTGTTGAAACAAAGGGAAAGTTGAAGTGGCCACTCTATGTCTACGGGGTCGTCGCTGCCTGAGATGCCGTAGATCACAACCGTAACATTCTCTTCGCTCGGCAAAGGGATGACTACCAAGAACTCACTCTAGAGGTAATATACGGTCTTCCATTTTGTTCTTCATTTTCTCCTTCTTTTTCTTCTTCTGTCGTTGTTTGTTGCATTGAACTATACTGACGATTATGATCCTTGCAGGATCCTTTTTTGCACCTGACTGGCCCATCTCGTGCGATTGTGGCTGTGGACAATGTTGACTTCGAAATCCAACTCAAAGTAAAGGGCACAACATGGTCTGGTGACAAAGCATTGATCAGTCACTTCCAGACTTACCCTGGTGATCGTGAAGGTTCAGATAGAGCGCTCTTTAGCAACTCCTTTTGCACGGTAGAGTTAAGCTTTGAGCGACTTACAGAAACCGTCCAAGCTACTATCTTGAGTGTCCGTGTTGTTGAAGGGCGGCCATCACCTTTTGAATACGGCGGCCGGATTATGTGCTCCTCACCACCACAGGAAGTTAAGGACCCCCTATCCAGGCATGTTGTGTTGGTTGATTCTCATGAATTTGATGGAGAAATGCCAATGGGCTCAGCTGGTTACGTTGATCTGTCAAGGCAAGTTGTTTCTGTAGAACTGGGACATAACCTGCGATTTGTCATACAAGCTTACTCACAATCTGGTGCCATTGCTAGGCAAAGCTGTCTCACGTTTAGGACCAAATATTGCAACATAAGTCGAGGTATATGTGAGATTGGTGACTCTAAGGTGGAGATTACTGTTGCTTGGTCCCAGCTTATCAAGAACAAGATGGAAATCCTCTAAGGACATGTTTGATTGTTCTTGTGGCTATGGAGTAGATCCGGCTTGATCCCTACTCCATCTTCGACCGGTACTTCCGCGAGAAGGACGACAAGGGCGTTGGGAAGTGCAAGGGCAGCCGTGGATGATCTTCTCCACCATAGCCAAACATGCCAAATTTTGGTAGTCCGATGGCATGTTATAGTAGCTGGACGATGTAACATCGTTTACGTAGTTGCATGGGTTTGCATGAATTTGAGATATGCTAATTGAGGTGCCTGGTTGTGGGATTGGAAATTTGTCAGACGCGTCCGCGGGCGTTTGAAGGGTCGGATTTGTCAAGTCTGGCTGTAGATACTCTTTACAGATGGTAAAAGTGATTGATGCCACCAATATATGGGCACTTTGTTGCTCGAAGCTACAAACCGAAAAAATGGTGTGTCGTACGTACATGATTTTAGAGGACAGGCAATACTGAATTTTTCTCCACGTTTAGTTTAAGGGTGTGTCTAGGGCATATCTAAATGTGCTCTAGTTATTGCATATCTAAGTGAATGAATCAAGCATAAAGAAAAAAAAGAAAAAGGAGAAAGAAAATATTCACACAAATCTTAATGTAAGATCAATGACATACGATTTAGATGTGCAATACTTATGGCACATTCAAATGTGCTTTAGCAAAACTGTTAGTTTAAAGAAAAAACTTGACAACCTTATCAGCATGCCTTAAAATCTATAGGCACGACAGAAAAAGTGACAATTTGTCGTAGAAACATACAAGGAAAATCAACTAACTGCCACAGGTGATGGTATACTTGTATATGACTCAATACATTACAATACAGTAGAGGGTAGTCCCTTCGTCTATCCGATAAAAAGGATGTATCTAGAACTAATATATATCTAGATATATCATTTTTTATTCACTAGCAAAAGAGCCCGGGCGTTGCAACGGGAGAAGAAAACATAACACACGTTCTTAACTCAACAACCATCACTCAAGACCACAATAGGTCTATCTCCTTTATTTTTGCAAAGGAGATCCTCTAAGGACAATGGTTCTTGTGGCATGGATGCTATGGACTATGATTCACTCCCGCCCATTTTATCTGTTCTTGTCTTGCATGTGGGTTGCGAAACTGTTGATGTATTTGTGTATTGATTAGCTATAGTATGTCCAACTGTTTGTGTATCCACCTAATGTTATCCGACTATTTGTGCCTACTAAAATCTATTATTATGCTGTGTGAAGTGATGTTTCTATTTTGATTATTCAGCAGTCATGCTGTGCAAAATGTGTTGATACTATGAATATGCCATGTCAGTAACGTATACTGTTTTGTTTGTGAAAACCTTAATTAGCTCCCCAGCCACCAGAAAGATGGTTTGTGACCTCAACTTTTAGTGGTTCTCATAACTTCCTTCTCGGCATGGGCTCTGGCTGTGCTTCCCTTCAAAAGTGAAATAAAAATAATCCTCTATTTCTAGTTACCCACAGGTTACAGGTGGCAGGGTAGGGTTCTGGGAGTTAATAAATGGTATTAGTGGAACTAGTGATTGGTGCCACCAGTATATGGGCACTTTGTTGCTCGAAGCTACAAACTGAAAAAATGTTGTGTTGTGCATGATTTGAGAGTATAGGCAATACTAAATCTCTCTCCATGTTTAGTTTACAGGAAAAACTTGACAACCTTATCAGCATACCTTTGTTCAAAACTTAAATCCATAGGCACAGCAGGAAAAAGTGACAATTTGTAGTAGAAACATACTCCCTCCGTTCCTAAATATAAGTCTTTTAAAAGATTCCACTATAAACTACAGAGCAAAATGAGTGAACTTATTCTAACATATAAGGATGCTAGCTGACCCTCCTCCATGGAGCTCCTCCCGCGCTCATTGTTCGTGTCCGTCTGATGGCGTTTGACTTTTGTTGTTGGTCGTTGGATCAGTTGACTGCATGGTAAATTTTGTTACCTTTTCTCTGTCTTTTCTTGTTGAATGACCTGTGGACCTTCTGTTTGTGTCATTCGGTTGGTTTAACGTGGGTATTTTCAAACCTTGGTGTAAGTCAACCAGTACGGTGCATGCGCGTGCATGTGTGTGAGCCGTCTGACTGGCACTGTGGCTGATGAAGCAAAAGAAAGCACCACGGGCAGGAGCCAGAGGACGTGCAAAAAGGATGTGACAAGTGCGGGAACCAATCGAATTAAACCCAATAAGTGGTTGTTTGGATAGAGGAGATTAGCGATGGGATTATAGAAGATGCGTTTTAAGCTGATTTATAGGAAAGTCGATTTTATCTACGTTTTTATGAATAATCATTTTATAAAAAACTATGTTTGGCAGGAAAGTAGATAGCCCCCTGACTCATTAATCTTTGCTCGCCACTTTCCCCAAAGTGGCCGCCATTGCTTATCCATTGAAGTACGTATATGCAACTGCTCCCCTCGAGTTCCTCCTCGGCCCTCTCCGCTTCCTCCTCCTTCCTTTGCTCGCTGACATCGCTGCTCCATCCTTCTCGACCCTAGATGAATCAGGGCCTAGACGCCGATTGCTGCTCCTCTCTCCTTCATTGAAGGCTTCACCAAGGGGATGCCGCTGAAGTGCGGACGACGGCAACGACTTCCACTCAACGGCTCGCCGTGCGCAGCCGCCGCTTCCCCTAGAGACTCAGGAGTTCGCGCTCGGCGGCGACCACTTGCTCTACACAACGCGGCACATGCGAACGGCAGCAGCGGCCGCTTCCCCTTGACGACTCAGGCGTTCGCGCACGGCGGCGCCCGCTTTTACTCGACGCCTCGGCGTGCGTGCACGACGGCGGCCGCTTCCCTTCAACGAGTTGCCGCGCGTGAACGACGGTGGCCGCTCCCGCTCGACCAGGCCGACGGTAGAGTGCTTGTGCTCAAAGTCAATCGGCGTGCATGCCAGCCGGTGGCTTTGAATGAGTTTCAGGTGCGGTAAGGCACAAACCGTGCTGATGAATTTGATGCGGAAGGAGAAATCAGTTGCCGTGAGTTTCTACAATCATGTTTTCACAAAAACAACTATTAGTCGTTTTTCAGAAAACGCATATTACTGATTTTGTGGAAACTGAATCCTACTTATCCATGTTTTTCGTGCGGAATCCAAACAAGGTTTAAGTTTGTTACACGGTTATGTAAGTCGACGGAAAATCAGTTCACCTGTCCTGATTTACTGTACCGAGATTTACTGGACCGAATGTGGAGAGAAAAAAACCAGTGCCTTTTCCCCTCGCAAGTCGCAACCCAGCGTCCTTTTTTCCTTTTCTTCCGACAGCTAGGGTTAGCGTCGCCGCCGCCCTCCCCTGTGCTCGTGCCCTCTCCTCTCCCGCCCCGAGCTCCACTGCCTCCAGCCTACGCTCGCGCTCCGTCCCTTCCTCCTCGTTGGTGCTCAATCGGACGAGCGTGAGCTGCGGCAAACTGCAGCGGAGGGAAACGTGGATGAGGAGATCAAGCCAAGGTGAGCCGCCGCCGATTTGCCCGCCGCTAGCTCTCTGCTCTTTTGTTCTTCTTCATGCTAACCGCGTCTCTGCTAGCCGGAGGGGACAGCTGGTGCACGAGCTCGCACTGCCCTGGCGCCGATCTCGCGCCGGTCCTACGCCCTGCCACCCTCTCTCGGGACGCCATGGAGATCAACAAGGTGCGCCCCCACTCCCCTCCCTCTGTCGGGGTATGGTAGGTTCGTACTGACCGCCTCCGGCTCGAGCAAGGATCTGCTGCACCTCCGGCCCCTTTTGGTACAGACCTAGCCATATTCTCTATCGGATTACAGTTGTTTACCTCTTTGATTGGAATAATAAATGGGTTCTATTGTTAATTTAACTGTCAAACAGTAGCCGTGAAGCATCATCTCATCCCCCCAGTTTTTATCAATCTGACTGCTACTGTGTACTTTGTTATGTTTACATGATAAAGAATCGTATTTTTTAAGATGACAGCCACTCTATGCAATTCGTTATGATTAGAGGACAATGAAAAATAAAGTTTCTTTACCAGTCCCACTACTCTATGTAATTAGTAATGCTTAGATGTTATAGTTGAATACAAGTTGACACATTTGAATGGTGTGAAGACAATGAACAAGCTCACTTTTGCTTTGAAATTATTTTTCTTCAGAAATGATCATGATCTCTTTGCCTTCGCTCTTTGTTTGTGAAGCCTGCAGACTGAGGAGAAGAGAACACATGTAGATAGTTCATCAAAGTTCCTTAACTGTGGCTGATCTTCTTCGTCAGGTGATTGTACTGCAGATTTAGTACATAGAGCTTTTTTCTTCTTCTCTAAGATACAGTATACTGCTAATTTTGATGGTTTGTTGAATTATCTTCTTGTAATATATGAGCGCCCGCAATGGCCACCTCGGCACAAGGAACACAGGTTGCAGAGATAGACGTGCGGGCTGCAGAGAGGGCCGCCCACGACATGGTCGCTACCGTTCGTCCATCGCACGGCAACGGCAGGTCGACCCCACCATCTCTGCCCCTTTTTGATGGCGGCTCTGGAGGACCGAGGAATTGAGGTTGCCCCTTTCGTCTGTTCACATCCTCTGTTAGTATGTTCCCAATCCTCTCTCACTCTCTCTCTCTTGCTTGATCCATATTACAAATGAATACCTGGTGCTAGCATGAACTTGCAGTATACAAAATCTGAATTAGTGATCATGATCATGGTCAAGGTTTGTACTAAAGAGAAGGAAATATGATGAGGCATATATTTTAATTTTCAAGGAGATAGATCACACGCCCGAAAAAAAGAGATAGATCACAAATGTTGTGTGCATGTAAGGTGAGGCAAATTTCAGTGTGTTCTTCGAACTAATTCTCTTTGGTCTTTTTGAAGGTTTTAGATTTTGAAGATTTATGCGATGGAATCATGATATGTAACATGTCTTCTCCTGAAGAGGTCCGCTTATTACTCGATGACACTGTTGCCGGAAACACGGCCAAGGTAGCTGTGCTCCTCATGATGGAGCAGCGCCTGGGACATGTAGGTCTTATTTGCTTAATTCCCCTGCTCGCGGCTTTTGGTTGTTCCAAAAGATTTCTCCATGTACCATGTAAGGAAATTTGGGGGGAAAACATATCTGATGTATAACATGGTATGTACATAGTTTCTTGGGAGGTTGAAGCCGGAAAGGGAGGAGGAGGAAGATGGCAGCCGCCCCGCCGCCCAAGGCCGACGAGCTGCAGCGGCATCCGCTCAAGGAGCAGCTGCCCAGCGTGTCTTTCTGCATCACCAGCTCACCGCCATGGCGTACCGTGCTCTGCTTCACCCCGCCTCAGGGGCCTCTTGATTTGCTCTTTGAAAGTTTCCCTCTTACATTCCGTGCTTGTCCTTCACTGTCCTCAGTTTTTGCTCGTACTTGTTTCATGTCCAGGCTTTCTTTCCCACTGCATCATGTGTGCTGATTACTGACCTATTTTTGTTGTTGTCGATGCACATCAGTCTTCATATTTTCAGTAGAGAAAGTTTTTTGTTGGAAACAAATTCTTTTGCTGGTTCATTGATCTTGAATTTATTTATAATGAAAAGGCCTTTCAGCTGCACATGCTTTTATGCAATTGATAGTATGTACTACTCATATTAATCAAATAGTATATAAGTTGATGTTCCTCTTGTGCTTGTAATCTTGGGCGGAACCAAGGCCGTGATACTAGGATTTCAACATTTCATAGTCATGTTGGACACCAGCATCATCATACCAACGATGCTTGTTCCTCAAATGGGAGGTGGAAATGTGAGCCCTCAGCTCTTTATTTGTGCGCTACCAAATGTTGGTTATATTCACTTGACACATGAATTTGATATCTCTAAAAAAGTACTACTAAGCTGGCACTGAATATGCCGCGCATATAAATGATAGACACTCCCTGAATTTCTGTCAGGAGGAGAAAGCTCGGGTAATCTAGACGCTCCTGTTCGTCGTCGGCATAAACACCTTACTGCAAACCTTCTTGGGGTCTCGTCTCCACGTCGTGATGGGTGGCTCCAACACTTTCATTGTGCCAACCATCTCCATCATCTTGGCCGGATGCTGAGGCAATGAGGCAGATCCTCACGAGGTACTTATTACTGTCCAGCAGAATTGCCTTCTCAAGTTCTCATCATGTACGAGTTCCTGTACGGAGGCTAACAAATTTGTGTTGTTGTCAAGAAAATTCCTACGGACGATGAGGGGGACACAAAGCGCTCTCATAATCGCGATGATGATTCAAATCATCCATGGTTTCAGTGGTCTCTGGCGCAATGTTGTCCCCCATTATCTGCGGGTCCTCTTGTTTCACTCATTGGATTTGGGCTTTATGAACTTGGCTTTCCAGGCTTTCACCACCGTTGAGTTTCATGTGAACAATCTGTTTTGATATTTTTATATAACAATATCATGCCTCATTTTCCATTTGATTTAGTTATTTCAACTTCAACTTTGAGTGTATTAGATATGCACTGAATAGAAAGTATATTACCTTATCTGAGTTGTTGCTGCCACTGAGGTGTTAAAAGTGCATATTCATAGCATCTTCCTTGGCACGATTAATTGCCACCGGTTTACATTCGTATCTTTCAACATTTAGTTCAGGAGCTTCATGAATTTTCCGTGTCCTGAAATCATATATATTTTTTAACATGAATTTTGTCTCCACAAAGAACAGTGTGGTAAGCTCTATAACAGTCATTCAGACATCAAATTATGAACTCTCATATTTGATTGCTTGGAAAACAGTTCAAAGCATAGCCAGGAAATGCTGGCGACCGGAATATTGTGATACTATGGATGCTATCAAGCATGCTTTTGGGGCCTTGCCGCAGATCATCTGCAAGAAGGGCTCAGTTCAAGAACTAATTAAGGTTAAGCTTCACCAATGATTTGAAGGTGAGTTATCTTTTGTTCTTGGACAGGTCTCCTTGGTTTTCATTTTTATTTGCATGAACACAACATCACTGCTTAAGGAATAATTTTGTCACAACCAAGTTATGCAGCTATATATTTTCTATTGATTGCGGGGGTAAATAGGAAGTTAGAGTTATGGAGACAAACCTTGGAATCGAAAGGGTTTAGGCTTAGTAGAACTAAAACCGAGTACATGATGTGCGGTTTCAGTACTACTAGCTGTGAGGAGGAGGAGGTTAGCCTTGATGGCCAGGTGGTACCTCGGAAGGACACCTTTCGGTATTTGGGGTCAATGTTGCAGGAGGATGGGGGTATTGATGAAGATGTGAACCATCGAATCAAAGCCGGATGGATGAAGTGGCGCCAAGCTTCTGGCATTCTCTGTGACAAGAGAGTGCCACAAAAGCTAAAAGGCAAGTTCTACAGGACGGCGGTTCGACCCGCAATGTTGTATGGCGCGGAGTGTTGGCCGACTAAAAGGCGACATGTTCAACAGTTAGGTGTGGCGGAGATGCGTATGTTGAGATGGATGTGTGGCCACACGAGGAAGGATCGAGTCTGGAATGATGATATACGAGATAGAGTTGGGGTAGCACCAATTGAGGAGAAGCTTGTCCAACATCGTTTGAGATGGTTTGGGCATATTCAACGCAGGCCTCCAGAAGCTCCAGTGCATAGCGGACGGCTAAAGCGTGCGGAGAATGTCAAGAGAGGGCGGGGTCGACCGATTTTGACATGGGAGGAGTCCGTTAAGAGAGACCTGAAGGATTGGAGTATCGACAAAGAGCTAGCTATGGACAGGGGTGCGTGGAAGCTTGCTATCCATGTGCCAGAGCCATGAGTTGGTTGCGAGATCTTATGGGTTTCACCTCTAGCCTACCCCAACTTGCTTGGGACTAAAGGCTTTGTT
>NC_041382.1:147932514-147952529 GCF_002162155.2 Triticum dicoccoides | reverse complement strand
TTTTCATATGCACCATCTGAAATAAGATAGACAGCAATGGTGCCACATATATGTTCCAACATCTTACTTCTACTGTTCTACAACAATGTTGCCACATATATGTCTCAGCATCTTCTGTTTCACTTCATCGTCTAATTTATATAAGTCTAAATCGCTTTTCAAACCACAGGATGCGCATGACCACGGCTAGGAACCTCCAGAGTACATCATCTGCGGTGAGCATAGAGCTTATCCGCATGACCACGGCTAGGAACCTCCAAACTAATTTAAAAACCCAATGATCAGCCTCGGGTGGCTACAGATGCTGCAGCCGGTTCAACCTATGGCCATCATAAAGAACAGGAAGGACTTGTACACACCGCCGACTGAATGTAGTGGAAGGAGCATGTCCTGCAGGAGATGGACAGCAAGGCCGCTGACAAGGTCTCTGAACGACGCGCTAGCGGTGGTGGCGGCGGCGACCAAGGCCGTTGGCGAGAAGATCGCGATGGAGGAGAAGTTTTGGAACTGGAAGATGGAGATTGTTAGGAGGAAGCACAACCACATCTTGTGTTGGTGGAGAAGAAGCAGGGAAGCCGCTTGCTGAGAAGACCACGCAACAGAAGACCCCCACCACCGCCGGTGCCATCTCTAGCACGAGCTGACCACATCGGGCGTTAGTTGGATCATAGAATGTATCATGTCATCAGATACATAAAGTATATCATCAGTTGCATGTACATTCAAGAGGCTCTCATTGTTTGAATGCAGCTGTGCTACACAAATTGCTAAAAACAAATCAGAAAGTGCGTGTGTGCCTACCTGGCACCGCACAACCACCTCTCAGGCGGCGCGCCACGGGCACGCCCCAACCACTAGTTACACACAATCTGGTGCCATTGCTAGGCAAAGCCGTCTCACGTTTAGGACCAAATATTGCAACATAAGTCGAGGTATATGTGAGATTGGTGACTCTAAGGTGGAGATTACTGTTGCTTGGTCCCAGCTTATCAAGAACAAGATGGAAATCCTCTAAGGACGTGTTTGATTGTTCTTGTGGCTATGGAGTAGATCCGGCTTGATCCCTACTCCATCTTCGACCGGTACTTCTGCGAGAAGGACGACAAGGGCGTTGGGAAGTGCAAGGGCAGCCGTGGATAATCTTCTCCACCATAGCCAAACATGCCAAATTTTGATAGTCCGATGGCATGTTATAGTAGCTGGACGATGTAACATCGTTTACGTAGTTGCATGGGTTTGCATGAATTTGAGATATGCTAATTGAGGTGCCTGGTTGTGAGATTGGAAATTTGTCAGACGCGTCCGCGGGCGTTTGAAGGGTCGGATTTGTCAAGTCTGGCTGTAGATACTCTTTACAGATGGTAAAAGTGATTGATGCCACCAATATATGGGCACTCTGTTGCTCGAAGCTACAAACCGAAAAAATGGTGTGTCGTACGTACATGATTTTAGAGGACAGGCAATAATGAATTTTTCTCCACGTTTAGTTTAAGGGTGTGTCTAGGGCATATCTAAATGTGCTCTAGTTATTGCATATCTAAGTGAATGAATTAAGCATAAAGAAAAAAAGAAAAAAGAGAAAGAAAATATTCACACAAATCTTAATGTAAGATCAATGACATACGATATAGATGTGCAATACTTATGGCACGTTCAAATGTGCTTTAGCAAAACTGTTAGTTTAAAGAAAAAACTTGACAACCTTATCAGCATACCTTAAAATCTATAGGCACAACAGAAAAAGTGACAATTTGTCGTAGAAACATACAAGGAAAATCAACTAACTGCCACAGGTGATGGTATACTCGTATATGACTCAATACATTACAATACAGTAGAGGGTAGTCCCTTCGTCTATCGGATAAAAAGGATGTATCTAAAACTAATATATATATCTAGATATATTATTTTTTATTCACTAGTAAAAGAGCCCGGACGTTGCAACGGGAGAAGAAAACATAACACACGCTCTTAACTCAACAACCATCACTCAAGACCACAATAGGTCCATCTCCTTTATTTTTGCGAGGCATCATATTTGTGTTGCCGCTTATCCTCCTTCTCACCCTCGCTGGCGATGGCCCCGGTTTCACAGAAAATAACAAAAAACGTGTATTGAATATGGTTAATCCTAAGACGTCTCCCCCCCCCTCTCTCTCACTCTCGCGATGAGAAATCTGTTGTATTCTCCTATGACATTTTTCAGAGGTATGCGTGTATAATTATCGATGTTTTCTTTTCCATGTATGGTTATAGTGGGGTGTTTATTTGCAATCTAGATCGCCGCCGGTATGAAAAAAAACGGATCTTGCGCTATAAATTATAAGTTTGCTTCCATAACAATATTTAAAAAATATTTAACAGGTGAGATTAACATCATATATAGATTCCACACATTTTTCTAATAAAATTTCATATATAATATGTTAAAATCAAAGCTACGGTTTAAAAGATATAGATAATTTAGAAAATCATTTGGTTTGACTCAAATATATTCCAAAATAATATTTAAAAATATTTAACAGGTAAAAATAATCTCATATTCATATTCTACATATTTTTCTAATCAAATTTCATATATAACATGTTCAAACCGGAGTTACGGTTTAAAAGATATGGATGATTTTAAAAAGTATTTGTTTGATTTAAATATGATCCGTAGATGAATTACCTAAAACATCAGGGGGTTCGAAAAATGTAAAATAACGGTTCGGGAGTGACTTAAATCCGGACGTCCGGTTGATTTCGAGAAAAGACGAGGACTTTTATGTAACATATGAAAATAACGATTTATTTTAACTTAAAAATAGAACTGCGGATTGAATTCTCTGAAATAGAGAAACTTTTTTGAAAAATGCCATGACGGACGAAAGAAATCTATTTTGCCTTATTATTAGGTAAAGATTTAATAATAAGTATTTCCAAACAGAGGGAGTATCAAGTTTCAGCATCTGAGACATAATTCTATAACGTGACCCATCAGCCAAGACATGAATTTTCCACCCCTCAAAACAAGACATGAGCCTTCCAAAGAAGGGGCGGCGCAACCAAGCAAGGAAGCCAACTGCGGATTTAATAACCGAGCCTGTAGCCACGAGGAGGCTGCAGGGGGTGCAAATTCAAGGGTTGCAGATGTGTCCCGGATAAGAGCATCTCCAACCGTTCGGCCTCAGGGGCTTGAAATAGCGCCGCCTGAGGCCATTCGACGCTATATTCGTCGTGGGGGTGGTCAGGTTCCCAACCACCGCCCTAGGTTGGCCCCAGATGTCGTTTTTTGAATTGAGTTCGGCTAAAATTAAACCAAAAAGACACGAATTTGGCTAAATTTGGCGGGTTTCATTCACATTTGTACATAATAAAAAGACATAACAAAGACATTAAAAAAAACTACGCTGCCCGCTGTCGCCCGAGCCTTCTACATGCCGAGGTGCTTGTAGAAGGCGATGTAGTCGCCATCGTCGTCATCGTCTTGCACGCCATCACCGTCGTCTTTGCTGCACCCTTGACCTGCGTCGTCGATGCGAGCTGGGTTGGTCGGCACTGGCGCCTCCTCATCGCTGTCGTCGTTGAGGATGACGACGCCGCCCTTGTCACGGCCGCAGCACCGCGCGACGAGAGCGTGCCGCTGGCGCTCCATTTCCTCCCGAACGTAGTCCTAGCACGACCACGCCAGGCCGTCCTCTAGGTCGGCGGCCATAGCTTCGTGCTCCTTCTTCATGGGAAGGAGCGTCGGCTCGGTCTTCGGCTTGACGAGGCAGGAGGAGGGACGAGAAGGGACACAGCCGCCCTCGTTGACGACAAGGGCGCCGCCGCTCGGACGAGGGCGCCGCCGCCCGAGCAACGTCTCCCGTGGCTCCAGCTTGACAGGGAGGAGTGGCGACCCGGAGGAACGGGAGCTCGACTAGTACGACGATGTTGTCTCCATTTTCCTCGGCGTCCAGGAACTGTCGCGGCAACGAGAAAAGGAGGGGGCCACCAGGTACTCCATCCGCGGCGAGTTGCTGGCCTCGATGTGCTCGAGGACGGCTTCTAGAGTGCACCCCGGGACACCCCACCATTGACGCCGGCCCTCGCGGGGTTCAACGCCGTTCGTGGACGCGAGTTGCTCGGTGTGGCGGCGCTCGAAGTACGTCGTCCATAGATTGTGGCTGTCGGGGGCGTACCTCGGCTGTTGCCACGCATGCTTCGACAGAGACAACTGGATGCGCGCGATCTCGACACGGCGTTCAGCAGCGGTGGGTGGCGGTGGCACTAGGACTCTGCCGGCGCTGAGCCTCCACGATCCCGGCACCCTGCATGTCGGGTGGCGCCGGTAGTCTGCCTCATAGAGGAGGCGAGCCTCCACCTCATGTAGGTGGCGGCAATCGAAGCCATTGGCCGCCGCTTCATCGCCGGGGAAGCGCTCGGCCATGGTGTCGCGGCTTGAGACGGGGGAGGGCGACGAAGGAGAGAGGGGCGTCGGTGGCGAGAGAGAGAGAGAGGTGTGGCGAGGTAAGTGTGTGGCCAGCGATGGGGAGGGGTGGCTTTTATAGCGGCGAGCGGGCGGCGAGCGGGCAACAATAGTGTGGACGCGTGGCGGGAGGGGGCGGGATGCGCGGTGGCGTGCCTTCACTTCGTCGCCCATGAATCAATGAAGGCTGACTGGCGACAACCTTCACATTGATTCCCACGAGAAACCAAGGCGATGAGGACGACGAAGATTCTCGGCGACGCGCAACTGCTGACTAGGCGGGTCCACCAGTTTTCACGCCAAATTTGTTTCCCTCGGCGCCTGGGTTCGGCCCGGGTCCACTGACGCCAGTTTCGGCCCTAACCGGTGAAATTTGGGCTCTTGAGAACGCGACTGGACCAATTTTTTAGAGCCAATGATAAAAATGGGACCTGATGGGGCTGTTGGGGGGCCGAGTGGATATGCTCTAACACACACGGCACCAACTGGCGATGTATGTCGCTCATTAATCTGATGGGCAAAACCCGGTGCCTCTCAAGCGGGGCGTGAGCAAAATATGTGGAGACGATGTGTCAGCACTCCTAACATGGCTACCCCACCTGACGGTGTCACACACAACAGTACCACAAGGCCAAGGCCCACTCGTCAACACAAGCCCAATTCCATGGTGGTTGGACCGGGCTAGCCCAGTGAAGCCCACCTCGCCATCTCACCTACTTAGCCACCAACTCCAGAGGAGGACAACATCCAGAGGATCAGAACAACACAGCTTGGCAGCTACCCCTCCCACCTACCTCGACTCTCCATTCTTGTAACCCTAGTTCATGTGTAATTGGGACATCGAATCCTCCTAGCTGCACTCGTGAGCTATAGATCGAAGCTACTACTTACATCTGGCATCAGAGATTAGACACCAGCCTTTCATTCTGGTGTAGTTTATGGATACTAGGCGTCCACGACAAGCTCGTCTCCGCCTTGAAACCGTGGACCACACAATCAAGGAGTACCCCGAGGAGATTACAAAATCCATGGACAAATTCCGTGCCGGCCTGCGCAACAACACCCACGTGATCCAAGCCAACTCCCACAAGCTCGACGATCTGCTCTCTTGGTGTCCATATTTGGAGAAGCGGGGCGAGGAGATGAGCGTGGCGGATGCACTCCTGCAACAAGGGCGTCTGCTAATACGTCTTCAATGTATCCAAATTTTTTTATTGTTCCATGCTATTATATTATCTGTTGACATAGCATGCAATTTCAAAAAATTTCTATGCTCACGCAAGATCTATCTGTGAGATGCATAACAACGAGAGGGGAGAGTGTGTCCACGTACTCTCATAGACTGACAACGGAAGCGTTTGACAATGCGGTTGATGTAGTCGAACTTCTTCTTATTCCAACCGATCAAGCACCGAACGTACGACACCTCCGAGTTCTGCACACGTTCAACTTGATGACGTCCCTCGAACTCTTGATCCAGCAAAGTGTCGAGGGAGAGTTCCGTCAGCACGACGACGTGGTGACAGTGATGGTAAAGTGATCCGCGCAGGGCTTCGCCTAAGCACTACGTGAATATGACCGGAGGCGTAAACTATAGAGAGGGCGCCACACACAGCTAGAAATCAATGTTGTGTGTTCTAGCGGTGCCCTCCCCCACGTATATATAGGTTGGAGGGGAGGAGAGGCAGCCAAGGGGGCACCCAAGTAGGAGCAATCCTACTTGGGCCCCTAGTCCAATTCGGCCTCCCCCCTTTCCTTTTACCGGAAGGGGGGAAAGGGAAGAGAGGGGGGAGGAAGGAAAGGGGGGGCCGAACCCCCACCTCCTTCTCTTATTCGGCCTCCTTCCTTAGGGGGCACCACCCCTTGTGGGCTGATGTGCTTCCCTCCTATGGCTCATAAGACCCATTATTCCCTCGAGGGGTTCCGGTAACCCCTCGGTACTCTGATATGTACCCGGTATGCCTCGAAACACTTCTGGTTTCCGAATACTATCGTCCTATATATGAATCTTTACCTCTCGACCATTTCGAGACTCCTCGTCATGTTTGTGATCTCATCCGGAACTTCGAACAACTTTCGGTCACCAAACCACATAACTCATATAATGCAAAATCGTCATCGAAACATTAAGCGTGAGGACCCTACGGGTTCGAGAACTATGTAGACATGACCAAAACACCTCTCTGGTCAATAACCAATAGCGGAACCTGGATGCTAATATTGGTTCCTACATATTGTATGAAGATCTTTATCGGTCGTACCGTAATGACAACATACATTATTTCCTTTGTCATCAGTATGTTACTTGCCCGATATTCGATCATCGGTATCTTCATACCTAGTTCAATCTCGTTACCGGAAATTCTCTTTACTTGTTCTGTAATGCATCATCCCGCAACTAACTCATTAGTCACATTGCTTGCAAGGCTTATTATGGTGTGCATTACCGAGAGGACCCAGAGATACCTCTTCGATACTCGGAGTGACAAATCCTAATCTTGATCTATGTCAACCCAACAAACACATTCGGAGATACATGTAGAGCGTCTTTATAATCACCTAGTTACGTTGTGATCTTTGATAGCACACAAGGTATTCCTCCAGTATCCGGGAGTTGCATAATCTCGTACTTAAAGGAATATGTATATGACATGAAGAAAGCAATAGCAATAAAACTTAACGATCATTATGCTAAGCTAACGGATGGGTATTGTCCATAACATCATTCTCCTAATGATGTGATCCCGTTTATCAAATGACAACACATGTCCATGGTTAGAAAAATTAACCATCTTTGATTAATGAGCTAGTCTAGTAGAGGCTTATTAGGGACACAGTGTTTTGTCTATGTATCCACACATGTATCAAGTTTCCGGTTAATACAATTATAGCATGAATAATAAACATTTATCATGATATAAGGAAATATAAATAACAACTTTATTATTGCCTCTAGGGCATATTTCCTCCAGTCTCCCACTTGCACTAGAGTCAATAATCTAGATTACATTGTAATGATTCTAACACCCATGGAGTCTTGGTGCTGATCATGTTTTGCTCGTGGAAGAGGCTTAGTCAACGGGTCTGCCACATTCAGATCCGTATGTATTTTGCAAATTTCTATGTCTCCCTCCTTGACTTGATCACAGATGAGTTGAAGCGTCTCTTGATGTGTTTGGTTCTTTTGCGAAATCTGGATTCCTTCGCTAAGGCAATTGCTCCAGTATTGTCACAAAAGATTTTTATTGGACCTGATGCACTAGGTATTACACATAGATCGGATATGAACTCCTTCATCCGGACTCCTTCATTCGCTGCTTCCGAAGCAGCAATGTACTCCGCTTCACATGTAGATCCCGCCACGACGCTCTGTTTAGAACTGCTCCAACTGACAGCTCCACCGTATAATATAAACACGTATCCGGTTTGCGATTTAGAATCGACCGGATCAGTGTCAAAGCTTGCATCAACGTAACCATTTACGATGAGCTCTTTGTCACCTCCATAAACGAGAAACATATCCTTAGTCCTTTTCAGGTACTTCAGGATGTTCTTGACCGCTGTCCAGTGACCACTCCTGGATTACTTTGGTACTTCCCTGCTAAACTAATAGCAAGGCACACATCAGGTCTGGTACACAGCATTGCATACATGATAGAGCCTATGGCTGAAGCATAGGGAACATCTTTCATTTTCTCTCTATCTTCTGCAGTGGTCGGGCATTGAGTCCGACTCAACTTCACACCTTGTAACATAGGCAAGATCCCTTTCTTTGATTGATCCATTTTGAACTTCTACAAAACTTTATCAAGGTATGTGCTTTGTGAAAGTCCAATTAAGCGTCTTGATCTATCTCTATAAATCTTGATGCCCAATATACAAGCAGCTTCACCGAGGTCTTTCATTGAAAAACTCTTATCAAGTATCCTTTTATGCTATCCAGAAATTTTATATCATTTCCAATCAACAATATGTCATCCACATATAATATTAGGAATGCTACAGAGCTCCCACTCACTTTCTTGTAAATACAGCCTTCTCCAAAAGTTTGTATAAAACCATATGCTTTAATCACACTATCAAAGCGTATATTCCAACTCCGAGATGCTTGCATCAGTCTATAAATGGATCACTGGAGCTTGCACACTTTGTTAGCACCTTTAGGATCGACAAAACCTTATGGTTGCATCATATACAAATCTTCTTTGAGAAATCCATTAAGAAATGCAATTTTGACATCCATTTGCCAGATTTCATAATCATAAAATGCGGCAATTGCTAGCATGATTCGAACAGACTTAAGCATCGCTATGGGTGAGAAAGTCTCATCGTAGTCAACTCCTTGAACTTGCCCAAAACCTTTTGTGATAAGTCGAGCTTTGTAGACAGTAACATTACCATCAACGTCAATCTTCTTCTTGAAGATCCATTTATTCTCTATGGCTTGCCGATCATCGGGCAAGTCAATCAAAGTCCATACCTTGTTCTCATACATGGATCCTATCTCAGATTTCATGGCCTCAATCCATTTTGCGGAATCTGGGCTCATCATCGCTTCCTCGTAGTTCGTAGGTTTGTCATGGTCTAGTAACATGACTTCCAGAACAGGATTACCGTACCAGTCTACGCGGAACGTACTCTAGTTGACCTATGAGGTTTGGTAGTAACTTGATCTGAAGTTTCATGATCATTATCATTAGCTTCCTCTCTAGTTGGTGTAGGCATCACGGGAACGGTTTTCTGTGATGAGCTACTTTCCAATTTGAGAGAAGGTACAATCATCTCATCAAGTTCTACTTTCCTCCCACTCACTTCTTTCGAGAGAAACTCCTTCTCTAGAAAGGATCCATTCTTAGCAACAAAGATATTGCCTTCAGATCTGTGATAGAAGGTGTACCCAATAGTTTCTTTTGGGTATCCTATGAAGACGCATTTCTTCGATTTGGGTTCGAGCTTATCAGGATGAAGCTTTTTCACATAAGCATCGCAACCCTAAACTTTCAGAAACGACAACTTAGGTTTCTTGACAAACGACAGTTCATACGGTGTCGTCCCAACAGATTTAGATGGTGCCCTATTTAACGTGAGTGCAGCTGTCTCTAATGCATAACCCCAAAATGATAGTGGTAAATCGGTAAGAGACATCATATATCGCACTATCTATACCTACTAATAAAGCAAGGCGTGTTTCTCCAATTTTTTCATCCGTTCACCATCAAAAAGATTTTTGTTCTATCCAAGGTGATACTAAATTTATGCGTCCATCTGTTAGAAAAGAAAAATAGTTTTGTCCCGAATTTTGTACGTGGGCCACGCATGCTGCAGCACAGCAAAGCAATCCCATTGGTTTCCTGCCCATGCATGTGAGAATCTTTATTTACCGCATGGGGCCGCAAATAGTTCGAGTTTCGCACATGGCGCCAAAGATTGGGCCTGTCCGTTTTTTTCTATTCTGTTTCTATTTTTCTTTTCCATTATTTTCTTTTATCCTTTTTATATTTTTTCTTTCGAAGTTTTTTTCATAAATTCTATTTTTTATTTTTTCCAGAATTCCATTTTTCTTTAAATTTTCATAAAATCAGTAGAATTTCAAAATTTTGTTCTCACTTTGAAATATGTTTGAAACTTTAAATTTTTAGTTCTTGTTCCATTTTTTCAAAACTAAAATATTGTCTGAATATTTATAAAATGTTTACGTTTTCCAAAATTATTTGAAAATTTCAAAATAAATTATATTTCCGAAGCTACCTCTCCATCCCTCGCAAAGCCGGAGCTATTTACATTGCGAGGGGGACTCCAACCTTGGATTAATCTGTGTAGGCATTTATTTCGGTGGTAGATTATATTTTTGTAGCATTCGGCCCACAACTACTCCAAACACCGTTGCAACCCCCGCACCTCCCCCAATTGATTTCCCTCTGGCTCGGTCATCACTCTCTCGCACGTCCTTTCTCGCCTTCAACGTCGCACCATGGTATTATTGCAAAAAACCTGATTATTACAAATAAGCTACAAAACTACACACCGATAGTCCACTTGGAATGGAACAAATTTCGACCCACAAATTAAAGTGCCACAAACTACACACCAAGGGGCCCACCTGTCATGAAACAAATTTGGACCCATATACAAATTAGAAAATAAAGGACGAGGATCGAACATGCGACCAGGGCCTTCAAGCCGCACGTGAATAGGCAACATACGTAGAACAACAATGTTTGTTGTACCCCCTTTGTTCATATAATATTTTTATATTACCACAGCCTATTTAATGGATAACATGTAATATTATTTTTAGTATATTAGTGGGACCGACTCGTTAGCACGTACTATTCGCCTTCACTTACTGGTGGGTTCCATGTGTGATCTCTCTCTCCTCCCCTTCTGCGTTTAGACGCACGGGCAATGTTGCCCTTGACCATATCTGGACGCGTTCACAAGTTACGCACCAGTTTCACATACTAGTAGTACTAGTCAATGTGTACGTGCAATGCACGTTAATCTAGAAGTATATTAAGTGCATCCGGATATTAAGTAGGATATTATTTGCGTGTTATTATGTAATTAGCACTATTTTTGGCATGAAATTAACTGCACACTAAATGTGTTGAGTGCTCAACATTGAAGCAATCTAGTTCACTGGATGAGAAGGAATACATGTGGCTTGATGACGTTTTATATTTAATTTGATACGGCTCTAGCAGAACATTCAGTCGATCAAACCATAGATTTCATTCAGTCTGACTCCGACTTTACATTCATACGACGATCAATCTAAAATAAATGGAAATGATAAACGCTCGGATTTTAAGCATGGCAATCCGAACGTTTTTCATGGCAAATTTAGATTACGTGGCGGCGGCGGGGGCGTCTTGCGGTGGGAAGCGGCTTCTCTGCCGTGCTCTGTGTGTCGTCGGGCCACTGACCGACGGCGACAGCGACGACGATGGCGGCGTCTTGCGCCGTTGTTAGCGTACTCCTGGACGTTGTCCCTAGCTTCAAGGAAGGCCACAATGTTCTGGACTTCGGTCTCCAGGAGCGAGTCAACTGGCGGGAGGAGGCGACTGGCGTTGGTGCAAGGAAGCGGTCGACGACGGCCATCCATGCTGTTGAGGGGGGGCACTGGCACCCGCGCGGGGATAGGCGCTGGCAATGGCGCGATGGAGACATTCGTGTGCACGGGCACCAGCACGGGTGCGCACGTCAGTGCACGCGCAGGCACATTCGCTGGCAGGTGCATGGGCACCGGCACGGGCATGCGCGTCAGTGCACGCGCAGACGCGTGCGCTGGCAGGTGCATGGGCGCGTGAAAGTCGGCGGGGACCTCATGGAATCCCGTGGCATCAAGCTCGGCGACAGTGTGCGGCTCCCAGCCCATCAATGCCACAGGGATGGGCGTTGGCGCAATCGGGGCGACGGGAGTCGGAACGGGAGCGGGGACAGGCACAACGTCTTCCCGCAAGGCCGGTTCAAGCTCGTCCCAAAGCGTCTTATGTTCTTGAGACTCCGGCTGGGTGTCTTCCTCAGGAAACTGGAAGACTATGGGTAGACCATCGTGATGTGGCATGGCATACGTTTAGGTCAGGCTGGTTGGAGGTAGACGACAGGAGAATCGGGGAGGAAAAGAGAAGATTGTAGCGATACCGGGTAGTGCGGGGTTGATTTTAAACTGCGGCGCTGGCGACATTAAAAGTGGGAGCAGTTGAGACGAAGGTGGGCAGCGGGGCCTAGTCAAAGGGCTCACCTCCCGGTGAGCCTGCGCAGCGGTCTGCTCACATGCATCCCTGTCATCCGGCGCAACGGTCTGCTCGCACGCCTCCCGTCGACTCACACACTTGCTCGGACGGCACCTGCCGATGAGAAGAGGGACTCGTGGCGGCATGTAAACGCCCACGGTTTCAATAGTGAAAGCATTCGCCTTAACGTGACAGGTCTTTGTTCCAAAATACCTTGGCTCTTCATTTGTGCAACTTGTCATAAGCAGCTTGTCTCAAATTGAAGAAAAAAATTACGAAGGGATATTTGTGTCATATCACGTGACCATGCTCAGTTTCATGAATTTCTGGTCACTTTTGGATTTTCTAAAATTTAAAATCCATGATTCGAAACAATATCATAACCTGCATCATGCAATAAATTTTCAAGTGATACATCTGTCCTGTTGTATTTCTTAAGAAAGGATTTGGTCAAACATTTTGCTTAGTTAGACTTCAGACAAGTTATATATGCAGAGTAAAGGATAATCCGTCCGTACCAGTGCATTGCCTAATATATTAACTCTTTTTTTGAGGGGTCCCTGATATATTAACTCAAGTACTAGGCACAAACAAACGGGCTCAATTATGTGCTCATCCTGGTGTAGTAGTAGTAGTACTAGGCAATGCAGTTGACGGGTGACCTTGGGAAGCGGTGACCGAGGGAATTGAACCGTGCTCGGCACAGTAGGTAACATTGTCTAGTTACTAAATCATCCCTCCATTGTTCATCGGTAGTCATTATGGACCGGGAACATAAGGGGGATTTCCTAGGGCTGGAATTCTGGCCGCCAGATATTTTGACTCGAAATGCGGAGGCTCGACTGCTTGGGGTTGGCTAATGTGCGTACCACGCACGCCACCAGAAGGACACGAGCCCGTTTTTTTTGAGGATCAACACGAGCCAAGGTCTGGCTGGTACACCATTGGGTACCATTAAAGAATACAAAAGGAATGTTTTAAATTGCCAAACGAATCTATGTGTATTACAATGCCCGTATTTTCCTTGCAAATAGTAATCTTGACGTGGTAATTGATTTATGACGACTTCTTGAATTAGAGTGAGTTTGTGATATAGTGATCTCAACGTGGATTTCACATTTCATGGTATCCCTAGTAAGTTTTTCATTGGAAATTCAAATTTAAAAGGTGAACAATATGGTGGTGAGAAAACTTTGTATGTATCAAGCATATGACCACACGCACACACACACGAACACATCAACAATCCAGTAAGTGTAGTGCATCTATTTTTCCAAACCATGCATGTATGACACGAATTCAAAAATACTCATTCTGTTCCTAAATATTAGTCTTTTAGAGAGTTCAACAAGTGACAACATGCGGAGCAAAATGAGTGAATCTACACTCTAAAATATGTCTATATACATCCGTATGTGCCAGTCCATTTGAAATCTCTAAAAAGACTAATATTTAGGAACGAAGGGAGTAAAATGTAAGACATGCATGGTCCACAATTCAATATTTAAAATGAACAGGAAACTAAAACATGAATATTAAGTCTAGTACTACAATACATGCAAATGTTATGTTTAGGCAGAGCTATGTAGATTGTCGGGGGTTAACCCCTCGACCTTAGATAAATTTGTGAAGCTCTGTTTAGGATTGTTTAGATTATATTTGTCCCCACCCTAGCTCCCAAACACCGATTGGTTGTGCACCCCTCCTCCCCGAGATAATATCATGTGGCCCCATACCTTAGATGCTACATGCTGATACGAGTTGCTTGGAGCTTGTAGATCTGAGATATAACATCTCACGTGATGTCTTAATATTTTTACAAGAAACCTTAATGAGTTTGAGAATTGCACACAATTTGTACAAAAATTACTCATATGCCCTTGGATCCCATATCCAACGACCTCGAAGCTCGTATCACCGTAGCATCTAAGATGAAGGAGGACATCATATTCTCCTGTATGTAAGTACCACACCTTAGATGCTTTGGTGATACAAGCTCTTCGGAGCCGTTGGATTTGTGACCCAACAACTCCTCGGTGGTTCGAATGGTTTTTTGCAGAAAAGCCCCCAAAGAGTTTGTCCACTTCTTACAAGCACAAAGACTGCTCAGATGCCATTGGATCTCAGATCAAATGACCTCGAAGCTCGTATCACCGTAGCATCCAAGCTGCGAGAGCACCTGATATTTTCTCGCACGAGAGAATATGAGGTGCTCCCGCACCGTAGATTCTATGGTGATACGAGTTCACGGAGATCTAACGGTCCACAGTAGGAGGTTTGAATGTTTTTGCAATATACAATTGAGCGAGTTTGCGAATTGCGCAGAAAGTACAAGTACTACGCATGTGCCATCTGATCACAGATCATACGACCTAGATGCTCGTATCACCGTAGCGGCTAATTAAGCTACGGGGAGCACCTAATATGAGCAACGGGGATCCGTTGGATCCCAGATGCAGCGGCGCACACGAGGCCTGAATGTTTTATTTGCAAAAAAACCTTTGGAGACTTTGGAAATTGCGCATAATTATAAAGACTACTCCCAAGCCATTGGATCTCACTTCCAACAATGTAAAAACTCGTATCACCATAGCATCTAAGCTGCGGGGTGGATGTGATATTCTATGCCGTTGTCATTTTTGTTCGTAAACTTGCAAAATACGTGTAACTCGTGTCGTTACTTGTCTAACCGCGCAAAGTGTTTGTTCAAAAAACCACCCTACACTGATATCGGAACAACACACAGGGGTCCCACTTGTCATTGATCAAATTTGGACCTAAAACTAACAAATCTGAAAGACGAGATTCGAACTGGCAACCTGGACTACAAAGTGTAAGTCGATAGCCTGGAACAACAACGGTTGTTGGTTTTGTCCCATAACTTGATTTTATACAGTATTACATTGAGTAGAGTAGAGGGAGTGCCTCATCAACACGTGCATGACCGTTGACTCACTTACTAGTGGGTCCCAGGTCTGCGATCTCTCTCCCCTCTCCATCGTCTAACCTTTAGACGCACGGGCACACACGAAGAGCGGCGCTAGCTTGCTGATACGTCTCCGTCGTATCTATAATTTTTGATTGTTCCATGCCAATAGTATTGAACTTTCATATACTTTTGGCAACTTTTTATACTATTTTTGGGACTAACATATTGATCCAGTGCCCAGTGCCAGTTCCTGTTTGTTGCATGTTTTTTGTTTCGCAGAATATCCATATCAACCGGAGTCCAAACGGGATAAAAACTGACGGAGATTTTTTTGGAATATATATGATTTTTGGGAAGAAAAATCCACGTGCGACGGTGCCCGAGGTGGCCACGAGGCAGGGGGCGCACCCCTGACCCTCGTGGGCCACCTGTAAGGCGGTTGATGCCATTCTTTCGCCTCAAGAAAGCTAATTTCTGGATAGAGATCGTGTCAAAATTTCAGCCCAATCGGAGTTGCGGATCTCCGGGAATATAAGAAACATGAAAGGGAAGAATCTGAGAACGAAGAAACAGAGAGAGAGACAGAGAGACATATCCAATCTCGGAGGGGCTCTCACCCTCCCGTTCCATGGAGGCCATGGACCAGAGGGGAAACCCTTCTCCCATCTAGGGAGGAGGTCAAGGAAGAATAAGAAGGAGGGGGGCTCTCTCCCCCTCGCTTCCGGTGGCACCGGAGTGCCACCAGGGGCCATCATCATCACCGCGATCTACACCAACACCTCCGCCATCTTCACCAACATCTCCATCACCTTCCCCCTCTATCTACAACTGTCCACTCTCCCGCAACCCGTTGTACCCTCTACTTGAACATGGTGCTTTGTGCTTCATATTATTATCCAATGATGTGTTGCCATCCTATGATGTCTGAGTAGATTTTCGTTGTCCTATCGGTGGTTGATGAATTGCTATGATTGATTTAATTTGCTTATGGTTATGTTGCTGTCCTTTGGTGCCCATCATATGATTGCGCATGTGGATCACACCCTAGGGTTAGTTGTATGTTGATAGGACTATGTATTGGAGGGCAAGAGTGACAGAAGCTTCAACCTAGCATAGAAATTGATGCATACGGGATTGAAGGGGGACCAATATATCTTAATGCTATGGTTGGGTTTTACCTTAATGAACATTAGTAGTTGCGGATGCTTGCTAATAGTTCCAATCATAAGTGCATAGAATTCCAAGTCAGGGATGACATGCTAGCAGTGGCCTCTCCCACATAATACTTTCTATCGGTCTAGTAAAGTAGTCAATTTCTTAGGGGCAATTTCGCAACTCCTACCACCACTTTTCCACACTCACTATATTTACTTTATTGTTTCTTAATCTAAACAGCCCCTACTTTTTATTTACGTAATCTTTATTATCTTGCAAACCTATCCAACAACACCTACAAAGTACTTCTAGCTTCATACTTGTTTTAGGTAAAGCGAACGTTAAGTGTGCGTAGAGTTGTATCGGTGGTCGACAAAACTTGAGGGAATATTTGTTCTACCTTTAGCTCCTCGTTGGGTTCGACACTCTTACTTATCGAAAACTGTTGCGATACCCTATACTTGTGGGTTATCAAGACCTTTTTCAGGCGCCATTGCCGAGGAGCAATAGCGTGGGGTGACTATTCTCATGTGTGCTTGTTTGCTTTATCACTAAGTAATTTTTATTTGATGTTCTTAGTTGTTTTCTATCTTTATTTATGGGTAGGAAACACAAAATACCAAAAAAATTAGTTGTACCTACTAAACCAATGGTTGAAGAACCACTCAAAATCTATAACATTGCTGAAGCTTATTACTTGGATCATCTTCGATCCCTATGTGCTCGTGCCGAAACCCCAACTAGCTTAGTTGAGGGTAAATCTTTAGATGAGCATGCTTGTTATGTGTGACACTGGATATCTGAAAAAGGGAAAACTTTACTGGATCAAATTCATCGTTTGCAATGCTATGCTTGGAATTTATGTGAAATATATGATTATACTTGTTGTTCTGAAGACCCTAAGAAACACCTTCCCTACCAATGTTTGTTTAGTGATAATGGAATCGTATCCTCTTATGCTAAGGGTGTTTATAGTTACTATGATGTTCAACAAATTGAAGAATTTGTTGCTTTTAAGGGTGCTTACGAAATTGCTTCTTTGATTGAAAAGTATGATGCTACTCTTTACAAATCTGAAAATTTTGCCATACTTAAATATTGCTATGATAATTATGCTTCTAATGCCTATGTTGAACCATATATTGACTACTACTCCACTGTCCAAGAAGAGACTAATATTTTGCAGGAGTCTATGGAAGAAGAAATTGATGAAACTGTGAGCTCATTGGATGAAAAAGATGAGGAGGAGAGCGAAGAACAAAAGGAGGAAGAGCGGATTAGCTACCCGTGCCCACCTTCTAATGAGAGTAACTCTTCAACTCATACATTTTTTAATTTCCCTTCGTGCTTACCGAAGGATGATTGCTATGATGATTGTTATGATCCCGTTGATTCTTTTGAAATATCCCTTTTTGATATGCTTGCTATGCTTGTGGACAAGATGCCAATATGAATTATGCTTATGGAGATGAACTTGCTATAGTTCCTTATGTTAAACATGAAATTGTTGCTATTGCACCCACGCATGATAGTCCTATTATCTTTTTGAATTCTCCCGACTACACTATATCGGAGAAGTTTGCACTTATTAAGGATTATATTGATGGGTTGCCTTTTACCGTTGCACATGATGATTTTGATGAATATAATATGCATGTGCTTGCTGCTCCTACTTGCAATTATTATGAGAGAGGAACTATATCTCCACCTCTCTATGTTTCCAATACAACAAAATTGCAAGAAACTGTTTATACTATGCATTGGCCTTTACTGCGTGTGCATGAATTGTTCTTTTATGACATGCCGATGCATAGGAAGAGAGTTAGACTTCGTTGTTGCATGATATATGTTACTTTGTGCTCACTACTAAATTACAAATCATTGTTAATTAAAATTGGCTTTGATATACCTTGGGATCCGAGTGGATCCATTAATTGAGCACTATATGCCTAGCTTAATGGCCTTAAAGAAAGCGCTGCCAGGGAGACAACCCAGAAGTTTTAGAGAGTCATTTATTTATGTTGTGTGATTTTATAAAGTTTAAATATAAAAATAATGTGCCAAGGTTTGCCTTTAGGATGTTTATATTTGCTTGATGGTTTGTACGGTGCAGGACAGAAACTTTGGCTGTAGTGCGCGATTTTACTTTTTAGCTGGAACATCAAATGGTTCTGATTATTTTTGCACTGTCTTCCTGTACAAATTGTTTATTTTTCCTAATTTTGGTAGAATTTTTCAAGTATCAGAAGTATGGTGAATGTTTAGATTATTACAGACTGTTCTGTTTTAGACAGATTCTGTTTTTGATGCATAGTTTGCTTGTTTTGATGAAACTATCAATTTATATCAGTGGATTAAGCCATGAAAAAGTTATATTACAGTCGACACAATGCAAAAATAAAATATGAATTGGTTTGCAACAGTACTTAGAGTAGTGATTTGCTTTATTATACTAACGGATCTTACCGAGTTTTCTGTTGAAGTTTTGTGTGGATGAAGTGTTCGATGATCGAGAAGGTCTCGATGTGAGAAGAAGGAAGAGAGGCAAGAGCTCAAGCTTGGGGATGCCTGAGGCACCCCAAGTAAATATTCAAGGAGACTCAAGCATCTAAGCTTGGGGATGCCCCCGGAAGGCATCCCCTCTTTCTTCAACAAGTATCGGTATGTTTTCGGATTCGTTTCGTTCATGTGATATGTGCAATCTTGGAGCATCTTTTGCATTTAGTTTTCATTTTTCTTTTATGCACCATGCTGGTATGAGATAGTCCTTGGTTGATTTATATAATGCTCTTTGAACTTCACTTATATCTTTTGAGTATGGCTTTATAGAATGCTTCATGTGCTTCACTTATATCATTTGAAGTTTGGATTTCCTGTTTCTCTTTACATAGACAACCGCCATTTGTAGAATGCTCTTTTGCTTCACTTATATTTGTTAGAGCGTGGGCATATCTTTTGTAGAAAGAATTAAACTCTCTTGCTTCACTTATATCTATTTAGAGATACGACAGGAATTGGTCATTCACATGGTTAGTCATAAAATCCTACATAAAACTTGTAGATCACTGAATATGATATGTTTGATTCCTTGCAATAGTTTTGCGATATAAAGATGGTGATATTAGAGTCATGCTAGTGGGTGGTTGTGAATTGTAGAAATACTTGTGTTGAGGTTTGTGATTCCCGTAGCATGCACGTATGGTGAACTGTTATGTAACGAAGTTGGAGCATGAGGTATTTATTGATTGTCTTCCTTATGAGTGGCGGTCGGGGATGAGAGATGGTCTTTTCCTACCAATCTATCCCCCTAGGGGAATGCGTAGTAGTACTTTGCTTCGAGGGCTAATAAACTTTTGCAATAAGTATGTCTTTATGACTAATGTTGAGTCCATGGATTATATGCACTCTCACCCTTCCATCATTGCTAGCCTCTTTAGTATTGCGCAACTTTCGCCGGTACCATAAACCTCCTTATACCTTCCTCAAAACAGCCACCATACCTACCTATCATGGCATTTCCATAGCCATTCCGAGTATATTGCCATGCAACTTTCATCATCATCATATACATGACTTGAGCATTCATTGTCATATTGCTTTGCATGATCGTAAGATAGCTAGCATGATGTTTTCATGGCTTGTCCATTTTTTGATGTCATTGCTACGCTAGATCATTGCACATCCCGGTACACCGCCGGAGGCATTCATATAGAGTCATATCTTTGTTCTAGATATCGAGTTGTAA
>NC_041382.1:147924290-147932071 GCF_002162155.2 Triticum dicoccoides | reverse complement strand
CAAAGAAGCCTACAAAAAAAAGAAATAAAAAGAAAAGAAAGAAAAAAATGAGAGAAAAGGAGAGAAGGGGAAATGTTACTATCCTTTTACCACACTTGTGCTTCAAAGTAGCACCATGTTCTTCATATAGAGAGTTTCTTGAGTTATCACTTTCATATACTAGTGGGAATTTTCATTATAAAACTTGGCTTGTATATTCCAACGATGGGCTTCCTCACATGCCCTAGGTCTTCATGAGCAAGCAAGTTGGATGCACACCCACTTAGTTTCAGTTTGAGCTTTCATATACTTATAGCTCTAGTGCATCCGTTGCATGGCAATCCCTACTCACTCACATTGATATCTATTGATGAGCATCTCCATAGCCCGTTGATACGCCTAGTTGATGTGAGACTATCTTCTCCTTTTTGTCTTCTCCACAACCACCATTCTATTCCACCTATAGTGCTATGTCCATGGCTCACGCTCATGTATTGCGTGAAGGTTGAAAATGCTGAAGCGCATTAAAAAGTATGAACCAATTGCTTGGCTTGTCATCGGGGTTGTGCATGATGTGAGTATTTTGTGTGAAGAAGATGGAGCATAGCCAGACTATATGATTTTGTAGGGATAACTTTCTTTGGCCATGTTATTTTGAAAAGACATGATTGCTTTATTAGTAGGCTTGAAGTATTATTGTTTTTACGTCAAATGATAGACTGTTGCTTTGAATCACTCGTATCTTAATATTCATGCCATGATTAGATTACATGATCAAGATTATGCTAGGTAGCATTCCACATCAAAAATTATTTTTTTATCATTTACCTACTCGAGACGAGCAGGAATTAAGCTTGGGGATGCTGATACGTCTCCGTCGTATCTATATTTTTTGATTGTTCCATGCCAATATTATTGAACTTTCATATACTTTTGGCAATTTTTTATACTATTTTTGGGACTAACATATTGATCTAGTGCCCAGTGCCAGTTCCTGTTTATTGCTTGTTTTTTGTTCCACAGAATATCCATATCAAACGGAGTCCAAACGGGATAAAAACTGACGGAGATTTTTTTGGAATATATATGATTCTTGGGAAGAAAAATCCACGCGAGACGGTGCCCGAGGTGGCCACGAGGCAGGGGGGCGCGCCTGCCCCCCTGGGCGCGCCCCTGACCCTCATGGGACACCCGTAAGGTGGTTGATGCCCTTCTTTCGCCGCAAGAAAGCTAATTTCCGGATAGAGATCGTGTCAAAATTTCAGCCCAATCGGAATTACGGATCTCTGGGAATATAAGAAACGGTGAAAGGGAAGAGTCTGAGAACGCAGAAATAGAGAGAGACAGAGAGACAAATCCAATCTCGGAGGGGCTCTCGCCCCTCCCGTGCCATGGAGGCCATGGAACAGAGGGGAAACCCTTCTCCCATCTAGGGAGGAGGTCAAGGAAGAAGAAGAAGGAGGGGGGCTCTCTCCCCCTCGCTTCCGGTGGCACCGGAGTGCCACCGGGGGCCATCATCATCACCGCGATGTACACCAACACCTCCGCCATCTTCACGAACATCTCCATCACCTTCCCCCCTCTATCTACAGCGGTCCACTCTCCCACAACCCGCTGTACCCTCTACTTGAACATGGTGCTTTATGCTTCATATTATTATCCAATGATGTGTTGCCATCCTATGATGTCTGAGTAGATTTTCGTTGTCCTATCGGTGGTTGATGAATTGCTATGATTGATTTAATTTGCTTATGGTTATGTTGTTGTCCTTTGGTGCCCATCATATGATTGCGCGCGTGGATCACACCCTAGGGTTAGTTGTATGTTGATAGGACTATGTATTGGAGGGCAAGAGTGACAGAAGCTTCAACCTAGCATAGAAATTGATGCATACGGGATTGAAGGGGGACCAATATATCTTAATGCTATGGTTGGGTTTTACCTTAATGAACATTAGTAGTTGCGGATGCTTGCTAATAGTTCCAATCATAAGTGCATAGAATTCCAAGTCAGGGATGACATGCTAGCAGTGGCCTCTCCCACATAATACTTGCTATCGGTCTAGTAAAGTAGTCAATTGCTTAGGGGCAATTTCGCAACTCCTACCACCACTTCTCCACACTCGCTATATTTACTTTATTGTTTCTTAATCTAAACAGCCCCTACTTTTTATTTATGTAATCTTTATTGTCTTGCAAACCTATCCAACAACACCTACAAAGTACTTCTAGCTTCATACGTGTTTTAGGTAAAATGAACGTTAAGTGTGCGTAGAGTTGTATCGGTGGTCGATAGAACTTGACGGAATATTTTTTCTATCTTTAGCTCCTCGCTGGGTTCGACACTCTTACTTATCGAAAACTGTTGCGATCCCCTATACTTATGGGTTATCACTTGCCGTGGTGTTATTATAACTAAAAAGGCTTGGAAAATAGAAGAATCGCCTAGAACAAGAGATGTTGTGGCTGGTCGAGACGGAGCTAACCACACCTATCCTCCGTGCCACGTTAGCATGATGAAGTTGTGTGGCTAGTGGGGTGTTTTCAACCTTCTGGCTGGGTCCCGAGGTCGAACCATAGGTACTACTACGTCCGATATAGTATATTTTTACACGCACATTTTTTCTCCGTGCCGAGACGTGGCACGCCCTACCGCGCGGTTTCGGGGTCCTCTCGGGTGGTGCATGCATATATTCTTCCTTGCCAAGACGTGGGATGCCCTACCACGCGTTTTCTGGGCCCTCCTCGGTCGTAGCGCCGAAGCAAGTAAATGAGTCGTCAAATCATGAAAGACCACCTTTCCCGCCGAGTACATCAGTGAAGCACGGTGGCTAGCTAGTTGGGCTAGTGCGACCGATTAGCTAGGCCGTTGCCACATTTGTTTTTTCACCCTTTTTTATCTCCTTGCCGGCAGGTAAATTTAAATATCCACCACGGTGTTGCTCTAGTCTTTGGGTGCGGCAGGCATGACGGGATTTTTAATTTTTTGATTGACGGGAGCAGGCGCGATAGGATTTTTAATTTTTCTATTGACGGGAGCAGGCGCAGCAGTAATTAGTCATGATGACTCTGCCTCTAAAACCCACTGCTCCCTGATGTGAGAAGTCATCGACTGGTGTTTTCCCATGGTGAAAACCTAAAGATTCCCCGCTCCTCGGCTAGCACCCTCCGCCTTCCCGTAGATTGCATTGCCTTTCAGCCGTTTCGCCCCCTTTGCTTCCTCTCCCCATTGCTTGTACCTGGTGCCATGGCGGCTCAGCAGATCACGGAGTCTGAGGTGAGGCGCCTGACACAGGAGCTTGAGGCCAAGGATGAGGAGCTTAGGGCCAAGGACGTGGAGCTCCGTGAGCTCAAGGAGGAGAGGAGTGCCATGCTCCTCTATTATGTGCGGTAGTTCACGGAGCTTCAAAAGCGGTAGGTTTCCACCACAAAGATGCTCGAGGCATCGACAATGTTGCTGCAGAAAGTGGGAGATACAATAGGCCGTCAGGGGAGGCGGCTGGAGCGCGAGCGGGCCGATCGTGACGAGGTCCAGGATCGCCTCAGCCACTTGGTGGACCAAGTTGCCACACACATGTTGCGACTGCGCGGTGCCTACCGTCGTGCCAGCATGACCATGCCGGCCGTCGGGCTAAACCCGTTCGACCACCCCCATCGACTTCAACGAGCTGCAGCTTCCTGACCTGGTCTCCTTCTTCACCTATATCTTCGAGGAGCTGAGCCATCTTCGCGCGATGGTGGGGGCGGAGCTGGACAAGGATGGGTTGCAGGCTGCCATTGCCATTGCCGTTGCCGGGCGAATCCTCTCAAGGCTCCGTCACCGGAATCCATTCGTGCCATTAGACGCCGTCTTTGACAAGTTGGCTCCCGTCGACCAGGAGCGGGCTTTGCGGGCCGTTGCACCCTGCATCACCAACGTCGTGTGCCTTGAGAAGCAGAGGGACTTCGGTGGTGTTTAGGCGTCCTCTGCATGGGCATGTCCATGTCTAGGCGCAACATGACCGTTGGATCAAAATCAGACGATGCAAATCAGTCACTGTAGCACAAAGCATGTGGGTGTGTTTGCTTGCATTCTCATCTCAATATAATTGTTCCCTCTTCGTGTATTTGTGTTAACCTACTAGTGTGGACTCATGCACCCTTCATGCACTCTGCCAAACACCCAAAAGTGGGTCGAGAAGGGAACTTTTGCTCCCATCCCGTGCACCCTTCATACACCCTGCCAAACACTGAGTCGCCGTGCTTCATATGGCTCATGTTTCATGGAGTACTGTAGCACCATACTCTCGTGTGCTGTAGACCTAGTTCTGTTAACATTGATCTCACCGTTCATTCTCGACCGGATAGTCAAAAAGCGGTACTATGTTACCTTACTGTTCATATAGTTGACATGCGCACACCATCATTTGTTATCGTCATATCTTACTACACTAGCAACAAGATTATGTAGTACTGACGTATGAACCACTGCACATGCCTAGTAGTAGGAGCACTGTGTATGTTCAAGTGGCTACCGTGTTTCGCACTCCTCCGTCGTAAGAGTGGAAACGCTTGCTGTAATCATTTTTTTCCAGAAAAAATAGTGGACTCGCTCTACCATGCGGATACTCCTCGACGGTCGTCGGGAACTTTGCTACTCACTTTCGCCGAAGTGTGGGACATCCATCATCAGGGTCCACCATCCATGCACTAAATTACTCCGTAGTAGAGTGCCCAACTGCACAGTAGACTTCCCCGATCGAAGCATCGCAGTAATGCCCAATGATCCATCAAATCACAAACCCCCCTCCTTTCCAGCAGTAAGTTGGATGGACGAAGCAACCATCATTTCACTCTTCTCTCTCAGCTTCCTCTCTATCCAACCCTTGCTTCTCCCTCATCTTGTTCCTCATTTCTTCAAGAAAACTCTGACCTGCTTTTGCCATTGTTCTTCTCTCCCAAAGAAGGAAAGGTGAGCGCATCAATGGTGTTGATTCTGGCCAAGGCCTGATCTTGCAACCCGGGGACCGATCCTATAACTCCCTCTCTGTTCTTCGTTTGGGTTTGTGATTATGGCTTCTTTTCTTTTATTTCTATTTGATAGTTTCTTGATGGACGCTGGAGCACCGGCCAAAGTGATGTCTATGGCTCTGTCAAAAACCGTCGAGGCTCATGGTACGAAGAAGAGCAAGCACCCCGCCGAGACTATCGCAGACAAACTCAAAGCCATCGCCCTGTCCAAGCCCCCCTCTCTGGGATCCCTCATTAAGCAAGTCCAGGTAATATTTCTTCTTGACGATCTTTTTCTCGATCTTGATCGTGTTTTTTCATCTAACATGCAGTACTAGTACTAGTAGTACCACTTTCTGGGTGATCTTGCATGTGATTTTTGTGTGCCAAATGGCGGTTCTAAATTCCTCTTTTAACCAAAACATGCGAGAGGTTGACACAGATTTCTTATAGATTACTTTCAACTACTTTATGTCCATCAATTCTACCTTTGAAGAGGGTATATTTGCATCAGTAACTTGTGTTATGGATATTGCAAGTAATCCCTCTGATCTCATGCCTTTGAAGACATGTTCTAGTGTCTTTGCTCACTCATTTCTGTGCGTGTATGTAGTCATATATGGAGTAAAAAATCAAAAACCATTTTATATTTCTGAACGGAGGTAGTAATAAGATATTTGGTTTCTGTTTGAATTAGAACCAGGTCCGTGGTGGAGATGAAGTTCTCAAAGTCATGTCGTGTGAACTGGAAGACCTGAGGATGAGTTCTACTGCTAAACTATTCAGCTGATGTGTCCTTGTTGCCACGTGTCCTGAACAAGTGTTTTCCTGTAGCATTGTTGTCAGGTGTGTTCTCGAGGCTGTACTTGACTACAACAATTTCCTGGCTGTGCCTTCGATTATGAAGGGTGTGGTTCTTGTAAAGCTTCCCGACAAATCTAATGCGGCCTGTCTTCATCGTCATGTTTATGAGTGGAAAGACCACTCTATTAGGTTCTCCAAGGTTGAGGAGATGGTGATGGTGCCGGTAGACATCTCTCACGAATTCCATGGCCTAGTCAGTTATGCGGGGTTCATTCCGTAGGTCGGTGGCAAGAAATAGTCTGCAGAGTTTAATTAGTGCAACTTTGCTTGTCTGTAGTAAGTACTATTGTTCAGTACTTGATTTGTGTTTGTGAACCCTGTATTGTTTAGTACTGCCGCTTTTGGTGTGTGGTGAGTCCTGAGAACAGTCTATGTTAATGTCTGTGCACTCAATTTAGTCTATATATTTTGAAGTATTCAGATCATCTTTTTTGTGAGGACGGTTTATCAATTATGGTTACACTCCAATATTTTGTATGCATTGCAGGGTTTATCGCACCCACCAGGATTTCCAGTCCCATGGATGTTTGGTCCGTATAATTTGTCACGACCTTTGGACTGTCCTGCTTGTGGGAGTAGGCGGGGCCCTGCATGCCACACATAGTTGGACGACCAATCTTCTGTTTAGTACTTCAACATAGTGATTTCCTAGTAAGGATTCACTCGTTTCACATCAAGTAAATCTTATTGATTTACTGTCTAAATCTTATTGATTTAATGTATTGTTTTCTTTCTTTTGCTGCAATTTTACGATGCAGGTTTTGCCATGTGACATCCATCACGGAATAAACCATTTGGTTTGCTCTACGATGGATATTTTTGCAGGTTTCACTTATTATGTCGTGTCAGTAACGAAGGCACTGTCCATCACTTATATTACTGGAAAAAATTGGATCAGTCTGTTGTCTGAGTACAAGCTGAATCCCTATGATGAACTGCAGTTTGGTTTAACAAACACACCACAATTAGTCCTTCTCGCGTTAAAAAGAAATGAAGAAAAAGACTGGATCACGGTAACGGAGCCTAGTCAAGTTAGAAAGCTGATCATAGCATATCAGACACGATCGCCGCTGTCTCGCACATTGGTACCACCTTCAGCAACGGATCGAGCATCGGTAGTTGCTCTTGCACTAACAGTGGCAGCAGCTCAGTCTGATCCAGCTGAGGATTGGGCACCGACCGCGTCAGTGGATCAGGCTGATCTACCGGAGGATCGGGCATCGACACCGGCACCTGCTCCGACACCGGCACCAGCTCTACAAGGAGCACCATCTTCGGCAGCAGCAACATCACTACCAGTTGCACCGGCACGGTGTAACGCCCCAGATATACTTTCCATATTTGTATCCAACTCTTGCCGTCTCCGGCGCTAAGTTATATTTATTTCTCGGGTTCGGGTCTTTGTCTCCGTGTGTTGTTTTTCTTTTTCGTGCATCTCTTATCATGTCATCACGTGCATTGCATTTGCATACATGTTCATCTCATGCATTCGAGCATTTTCCCCGTTGTCCGTTTTGCATTCCGGCGCTTCGTTCTCCTCCGGTGGCCTTTTCTAGCTTTCTTTCGGGTTTGGTAATTAAACATTTCCGGATTGGACCGATATTTGCCAAGCGGCCTTGGTTTACTACCGGTAGACCGCCTGTCAAGTTTCGTATCATTTGGACTTCGTTTGATACTCCAACGGTTAACCGAGGGACCGAAAAGGCCTTGTGTGTGTTGCAGCCCAACACCCCTCCAATTTGGCCCAAAACCCACCAAACTCTGCTCCATCGTCTCGGTCGTTCGATCACGATCGTGTGGGCGAAAACCGCACCTCATTTGGACTCTCCTAGCTCCCTCTATGCCTATATATAGACCCCTTCCTCCAAATTCCGGATCCCCTCGTCTCAAACCCTAGCTAAAAAAAAAACAGATCAACCCCGCCACCGCCGGACGTGTCCGCCCGCGCCG
>NC_041382.1:147914183-147923787 GCF_002162155.2 Triticum dicoccoides | reverse complement strand
GCCGGTGACCGGCGCCGCCGCAGGCCGCCTCCCCGCCGCCGCTCGCCTCCCCGGTCCGGCAGCGCCCCGCCGCGCCGTTCCGCGGCATCCCCGACGCCGGCCGAACCCCCGCCGTCCGCGCCTCCGCGCCGGCGACTCACCGGCCCCGCCGCCCTCTCCCTCCCGGCCGGCGAGCCCCTCCTCCGCGCCAAGTCCGACGCCGGCGAGCTCCAAGTCGGGCCGGTGAACCTCGGGAGTCGCGCCATTGCTACAGTGCGGCTGGATCTAGATCTGGGTTGACCTCTCTCCCCCGAAACCCTAATTTTCGTGCTATCTTTGACTGCTTGTATCTTTGCAACCGTAGCTCCGTTTTGGGCGTATGATATATCAAAATCTTCGCCTCGACATGTACATCATTTCTTTCCATTGAATCATTTGTATTTGAGGTCATCTTGTTGCCCAAAATGCTGTTAGAAGGAGGCTTCGTGAGTTAAATTGCAGATCCGTTAGTTCATCATGTACTTTTGTCATTTTTGCTATGTTTAATCCGTGCATGATATGTCTGTGCCTCTTTGGGATGAATTGTTAAGCATTTTGTCTTATTTCCAGAGGTGTCACCCATGCATTTTTAGGATGTGTGTGTTGTCTTGTGCAAGTTTGCAAAGAGAGGTACCTGAGATTGCTGATTTCAGAGACAGTGATTTTCACTAAGTCTGGGATATTTTAGTTCATGATGCTATATGTCCAGCTTGTTTCCTAGTGATCCGTGCCTCTTTTGAGGATGATCAGTAAGGGAGTTTTGATATTTGTGTTGTGCTCTATCCATCCATGCCTTTGTTTGCTTATGTGGAGTGCTCTAGGTTGACTCAATCGAGCTCAACTTTTGCTTCGTTGTTAATCTGGGCAGATCGTCAACTTGTTTGCGATTTTGCCGACGCTATTGTTAGTGATCCGTGCATGCTATGCCATTGTTCTTGCCATGTCTAGCTTGTATTTTGTGTCTTCTTAATGGAGGTATGCTTGCCTTGCCATGACTTGCACCGTGGTGAGTGCATCGAGCTCGTTTACATGCCTTCGTGAGTTATATTTCAGCATGTCTCAGTTTTCACTAAGTCTGAAAACTGATTGTGTTCGAGCTATGTTCGTGAGCTCGGTAGAGTGTTTTGTGAACCCTTTTGGCCCCAGGTCACTTTGGGTGTTTTGTTAAGCTTGTTGAGTAGCTCCATGCCATGTTCTTACTTGTCATATTCAGGTCATGTATCATGTTGTTTTGCTGCTCCGAAGAGAGCATCGTGATCTGAAATTTCGGACTAGTGTTAATTTCACTGAGTCTGGAATCTGTTTTGCATATTCATTTTTTCCATGCTTGTTTGAACCTCTTAGTGGATGAATTTGCCTATGGCTCAGTGCTAGTGTTTTGTTAACCATCTTGTGTACATCACTGCCATGTATTTTGTTTTCATGTTGGGTGGCTGTAGCATGTTCATTTCGTTGCATTTAGATGCCTACTTGCTGCAAATCGCAGACCGGTGTCATATCTTAAAACGCTTGCCATTTCCAAACCGTAGCTCCGATTCCAATGATCTTTATATCGTTTTCAAGCGATTTCATCCCCTCTATCCAGTGGCACACTTGGTTTTCCAAGTTGATGCCAGGTTCATGCATTTCCTGTCATATCTTGCATTTTGCATCCCGCATCGCATCCCGCATAGCATATCGTCATTTCATCATATTGCTTGGTCTCGCCCGTGGTTGATTGTATCCTTGTTGCTTGTTTGTCTTGTTGGGTAGAGCCGGGAGACGAGTTCGCTACCGAGGAGCCCATTGAGTTTGCTTGTGAGGATCCAATCAACTCTGACAACTGTACAGGCAAGATGATCATACCCTCGAAATCACTACTATCTTTGCTATGCTAGTTTGCTCGCTCTGTTGCTTTGCCACTGCTATGATGCCTACCTTTTGCTTGTCAGCCTCCCAATTGCCATGTTGAACCTCTAACCCACCATTGTCCTAGCAAACCGTTGATTGGCTATGTTACCGCTTTGCTCAGCCCTTCTTATAGCGTTGTTAGTTGCAGGTGAAGATTGGAGCCGCTCCTTGTTGAAACATTTATTTACTTGTTGGGATATCATTACATTGCTATGTTATCTTAATGCATCTATATACTTGGTAAAGGGTGGAAGGCTCGGCCTCTCGCCCAGTGTTTTGTTCCACTCTTGCCGCCCTAGTTTCCGTCATATCGGTGTTATGTTCCCGGATTGTTGCGTCCCTTACGCGGTTGGGTTATAATGGGAACCCCTTGATAGTTCGCCTTGATTAAAGCTTTTCCAGCAATGCCCAATATTGGTTTTACCATTTTCCACCTAGCCTCTTTTTCCCTTGTGTTTCCGGAGCCCGAAGGTCATCTTATTTTAATCCCCCCGGGCCAGTGCTCCTCTGAGCGTTGGTTCAAACTAGAGTCCTGTGCAGCGCCCCCTCGGGGAAACTCGAGGTTTGGTTTTAGTTGTATGGAGCGCTCATCTGAGTGTGCCCTGAGAAAGAGATATGTGCAGCTCCTATCGGGATTTGTCGGCACATTCGGGCGGTGTTGCTGGTCTTGTTTTAACCTGTCGAATTGTCTTGTTGTACCGGGTTGCCGAGTCTGATCGGTGTGTCTCGGGTGGAGGTCTATTCCTTCGTTGACCGTGAGAGCTTGTCATGGGCTAAGTTGGGACCCCCTGCAGGGATTGAACTTTCGAAAGCCGTGCCCGCGGTTATGGGCAGATGGGAATTTGTTAATGCCCGGTTGTAGATTACTTGAACTAAACTTAATTAAAATGAATCAACCGTGTGTGTTACCGTGATGGCCCCTTCTTGGCGGAGTTCGGGAAGTTGACGCGATGTTGGAGTTATGCTTGCGCAGGATGTTCCTTTAGATTCTCGCTCGTGCTTCGCCTTCTCTTCTCGCTCTCTTTCGCGTATAAGTTAGCCACCATATATGCTAGTCGCTTGCTGCAGCTCCACTTTTATTGACGTACCTGTCCTATAAGCTTAAATAGTCTTGATCGCGTGGGTGTGAGATTGCTGAGTCCCTGTGGCTCACAGATACTACAACTCCAGATGCAGGTCCAGGTGATTTCGCTCCAGGTGGCGAGTACGAGCTCAAGTGGGAGTTCGACGAGGACTCTCAGCGATACTATGTGTCTTTTCCGGATGATCAGTAGTGGTGCCTAGTTGGGGTTATCGATTCAGGGCCTTGTCGCATGTTGGGGGTCTTTTCTATTTTGGCGCCGTAGTCGGGCCATGAGTGTTTGTTTGTTGGATGTTATTTATGTACTCTGATGTGACGTGGCGAGTGTAAGCCAACTATGTTATCTCCCCCTTTTATTATGTAATACATGGGATGTGTAACGATTTCCCGACTTGCGACATTGCTTTCAATGCGGTTATGCCTCTAAGTCGTGCCTCGACACGTGGGAGATATAGCCGCATCGAGGGCGTTACAAGTTGGTTATCAGAGCCTTCCCCGACCTTAGGAGCCCCCATTGCTTGATCGTTTTTAGCAGCCGAGTTGTGTCTAAAAAAATGTTTTGAGTCCTTAGGAATTATATATCGGAGAGCTTAGGAATTCTTTTTGCTTCCCAGTCTCCTCATCGCTCTGGTAAGGCATCCTGACGTAGAGTTTTGACTCTTCTCTTCTCAAATTTCACTAAAAAAATTTTTAGGATCACGCGAGTATCTTGGTTTTGTTCCGATGGTTTTGTGACGAGAACATTGTTCTTGGTGCCTCCTGTCTTTAGGGGTTGTGGCAGTGTCCCGGGGAGTTGAGCTCTGAGGTGTCGTCGTCACAATTTTATCGTTGCAATTCTGGTATACTTGAGATATGTGCGCGACATCGGAAATCTCTTTTATGCAGTTCATTGGTGAGATAACCTCGACGCCACCCAGTACTGGGGCGGGAGTTCGGGAGTATCGCCATAACTTGTATAACGGATGCTTTTCGAAGGTTGAGGTAGATGGTTTCCGAAGTTTTCTTGGTTATGTGTTGAAGGATGGATACAGCTGGATGTAGGATTTGCTAGTTTGGGTGAGATATTATGCTTCCCCTGTATCCCCAACACCTGATTGCATAACCGGAAAGGTTCGGGAGTTTCATAGGTGAGAATTCTAGTAGCTCTAGTTCTTCTTCCACGGATATTGGTTGGAGATTGGGATTTCTTACCGATTATTCGTTCTTGATCCGTACCTTGTTGAATTATTTCTCTACCTTAATTCTACGTGGCTTCTCAATTTATGGATATGTGACCATTTGAAGAGGAATGCATTCGTTCATTTTGTTCGGATGTGAAGACTATATGTTGCAATTTTCATTCCGTTGGATTCAGCTTCTATATTGTTGTCTATCAATGTGCTAATGGTGGTCAACCTCTTCAGGATGGATCCTCCAACGCGCACGACTCCGAATCCTGATCCGCCTCCACCTCCGCCTCCTCCGGAAGCATGGCAAGCTGTGATGGCCGCTACTAATGCAAACACATAGTTGATCATGCAAATTCTCCAACAGCGCAATCAAGGCAGTCAAGGGAATCAAGGCCATAATCAGCACCACTTTGCTACACTGAACCAGTTCCTCGCAAATGGCCCAAAGACGTTCAGCAGTTGTGTTGAGGCTACCGATGCTGACGATTGGCTAGTGGATCTGGGCAAGCATTTTGAATGCAGCAACGCCAGGCCTGAAGATTTCGTCAAGTTCGCTTCTTTCCAGCTCAAAGATCAGGCTGCAGAGTGGTTCCAGCAGTACAAGGATTCCAGAGGTGGACGTTTGATCACTTGGGATGATTTCCGTCAAGATTTCCGCGCTCATCACATCCCTCAAAGTGTGGTTGAGAGTAAGCGTCAGGAATTCCGCAATCTGAAGCAAGGCTCTTTGTCTGTCTATGACTACAACAAGTTGTTCCAGAAGCTCACCCGTTTTGCCAAGCAGGATGTTCCGGATGAGAAGAGCATGATCTATCAGTTCAGGGGTGGTCTTCGTGAGGAAATTCAGCTCGCTCTTGTCCTCTTTGAGCCGTTGAGATACGATGAGTTCTACAACATGGCACTAAAACAAGAGGCGGCTCAGTTGAGGTGTGATGCTTCCAGGAAGCGTGCCAGAGATGTTACTCCTTCTTCCTCTACTCAAGTGGTCAAGCAGCAGAAGTATTGGCTTCCTCCTCCTCCGTTCCGTCAGCCGTATCAGCAGAAGAGCAAAGGTGGCAGTGGTTTCTCCCACCCACCCAACCCAGGCTTTTAGAACAAGTCTTCGTCTCAAGCGCCAAGACCGAGTGCTCCGTATCACCGTCCGCTTTCAGAGGTCACGTGCAACAAGTGCCAACAGAAGGGTCACTATGCCAACAAGTGTACCAACCAGAGGCGTCTTCCTCCTCCTCCTCCTGTCAGATCGGCAAGTACAGCTGTGGTCAAGCACAATCCCAAGCACGCCAAGGTCAATATGGTGAATGCAGCTCAGGCAGAGGACTCGTCAGATGTGATCATGGGTAACCTTCCTGTTAACGTTGTTCCTGCAAAAGTTCTTTTTGACACGGGTGCATCGCATTGCTTCATTTCCAAACCTTTTGCATCAAAGTATGAGTGTGATTATCAGTATCTGCAAAGTTCCTTGCAAATTGTGTCACCGGGTAAGCAGATGACAGCTAACACCTGCGTCCCTGAGGTTACTATCACATTGGGTGACTACAAGTTCCTTTCTTCCCCAATTGTTCTCGGTAACTCGGATATTGATCTTATTCTCGGAATGGATTGGCTTTCTAAGCACAAGGCACATCTTGACTGTGCTGCCAGGCAGATTCAATTGACTCATCCGTCTGAGGATGTCATTGTCTTTGCCGCTCGGGATAATACCATCCGGTTGTTTTCTCTCAATGAGAAGGGTGAATTGGATGCTATTTCGCAGATTCCGGTTGTTTGTGAGTATCAAGACGTCTTTCCAGAAGAGCTCCCAGGAATGCCTCCGCACCGGCCAGTTGAATTCGTTATTGAACTTGAGCCTGGCACGGAACCTGTGTGCAAACGTCCTTACAAGCTCGGACCTGAAGAGTTGAAGGAGCTGAAGAAACAACTCGATGAGCAAGAAAGATTGGGTCTCATTCGGCCTAGTACTTCTCCGTGGGGTTGTGGTGTTCTTTTTGTGAAGAAGAAGGATGGATCGAGTCGACTTTGTGTTGATTACCGTCCAGTAAATAAGAAGACCATCAAGAACAAATACCCACTTCCCAACATCAATGAGCTGTTCGAACAACTCAAGGGTGCTCAAGTATTCTCCGAGCTTGATCTCCGTATGGGTTATCATCAGATTCGTATTCGTGAGCAAGATATTCCCAAGACGGCGTTCAGAACAAGCTTTGGTTCATATGAATACACCGTCATGTCTTTTGGCCTCGCCAACGCTCCTCCGACGTTCTCTCGCATGATGAACTTCATCTTCAGCCCCTACACCAATGACTTCGTTTTGGTCTATCTCGACGACATTCTGGTTTTCTCCAAGAACAAGGAAGATCATGCCAAGCACTTGCGTTTGGTTCTTGACAAGCTCAGGGAACATCAGTTCTACGCCAAGTTCTCCAAGTGTGAATTTTGGCTCGATGAAGTTCTTTATCTTGGTCATATCATCTCTGCCAAGGGCATTTCCGTGAATCCTGAGAAGGTGTCCGCAATTGTGAATTGGGAACCTCCTCAGAACGTGAAGCAACTCCGCAGTTTCCTCGGTCTCGCAAGCTATTGCAGAAGATTCGTTGAAAACTTTTCTAAGATCGCCAAGCCTCTCTCAAATCTTCTTCAGAAGCACGTCAAGTACGTTTGGTCTCCGGAGTGTGATATTGCTTTCAACACTTTGAAATAGAAATTGATCACTGCTCCAGTTCTGACTCCGCCTGATGAAACCAAGCCGTACGAGGTCTTTTGTGATGCCTCTTTCCAAGGTCTCGGTGTTGTACTGATGCAAGAGAAGAAAGTTGTTGCTTATACCTCTCGCCAGTTGAAACCTAATGAGAAGAACTACCCCACTCATGATCTCGAGTTGGCGGCAGTGGTGCATGCTCTTTTGACTTGGAGACATCTTCTATTAGGAAGGAAAGTGGATATTTTCACTGATCACAAGAGTCTCAAGTACATCTTCACTCAGCCTAATCTCAACCTCAGGCAGACTCGATGGGTCGAAATGATTCAAGAGTACAATCCGAGTATCGAGTATACTCCAGGCAAGGCTAATGTGATTGCTGACGCTTTGAGCAGAAAAGCATATTGCAACAGTCTGATTCTAAAGCCTTATCAACCCGAGCTTTGTGAAGCTTTCCGCAAACTTAATCTGCAAGTTGTTCCTCAAGGTTTCCTCGCCAACCTTCAAGTTTCTCCTACCTTGGAAGACCAGATTCGCCAAGCCCAGCTTCTTGATGATATGGTGAAGAAAGTGAAGATTGGTATTGCAAAGAGTCAGTCCAAGTACAAGTGCTACCGACTTGATGACAAGGACACTCTCTTCTTCGAGGATCGAATTGTTGTGCCCAAAGGTGAACTTCGTAAGGTGATCATGAACGAGGCTCACAATTCTCTCCTCTCCATCCACCCTGGTAGTACGAAGATGTATCAGGATCTCAAGCAAGCTTATTGGTGGACTCGAATGAAGCGCGAGATCGCTAAATTCGTGAATGAATGTGATGTCTGCAGAAGAGTGAAGGCAGAACACCAAAGGCCAGCAGGTCTCCTCCAACCTCTTGCCATTCCAGAATGGAAGTTTGACCACATTGAAATGGACTTCGTGACTGGGTTTCCTAAGTCCAAGCGTGGCAATGATGCTATATTTGTTGTCATCGACAAGCTCACCAAAGTGGCTCATTTTCTGCCTATCAAAGAGTCGATCACTGCAGCTCAATTGGCGGAACTCTATACCTCTCGCATTGTCTCTCTGCACGGTATTCCTCAAGTGATATCTTCAGACCGTGGCATCATCTTTACCTCCAAGTTTTGGGATTCTTTTCAGAAGGCCATGGGCACCAACATCCGCTTCAGCACTGCTTTTCATCCTCAAACGAGCGGTCAAGTCGAGCGTGTCAACCAAATTCTTGAAGATATGCTCAGGGCTTGTGTGATTTCTTTCGGCATGAACTGGGAGGACTGTCTTCCTTATGCTGAATTCTCATAGAACAACAGCTTTCAAGCAAGTTCGGGCAAGGCCCCCTTTGAAATTCTATATGGCAGGAAGTGTCGTACCCCTCTCAACTGGTCTGAAACCGGTGAACGTCAGCTGCTAGGTAATGACTTAATCACAGAAGCAGAAGATATGTGCAAAGTCATTCGTGATAACCTCAAAGCAGCTCAATCCCGCCAGAAGAGCTACTATGATAGTAAGCACCGTGAATTGGTTTTCGAGATCGGAGATCATGTTTACCTCCGCGTCTCTCCTATGAAAGGTACTCGTCGCTTCGGTATCAAAGGAAAGCTTGCCCCTAGATACGTGGGACCTTTCAAGATTGTCAGCAAGAGAGGCGACCTCGCCTATCAACTTGAGCTTCCTTCAAACTTTGCAAATGTTCATGATGTGTTCCATGTCTCTCAGCTTCGTAAGTGCTTCAAGACTCCTGACCGCACCGTCAACTTCGAGGACATTGAGCTCCAAGAAGATCTCTCTTATCGTGAGCACCCAGTTGCTATTCTTGAAGAGATGAACGCAAGACTCGCAACAAGTCAATCAAATTTCTCAAAGTTAAGTGGTCACACCATTCCGACCGTGAAGCTACCTGGGAACGCGAGGATCACCTCCGTTCTGAGTACCCGGAGTTCTTTCAGTCCTAGATCTCGGGACGAGATCTTTTCGTAGTGGTGGAGTGTTGTAACGCCCCAGATATACTTTCCATATTTGTATCCAACTCTTGCCGTCTCCGGCGCTAAGTTATATTTATTTCTCGGGTTCGGGTCTTTGTCTCCATGTGTTGTTTTTCTTTTTCGTGCATCTCTTATCATGTCATCACGTGCATTGCATTTGCATACATGTTCATCTCATGCATTCGAGCATTTTCCCCGTTGTCCGTTTTGCATTCCGGCGCTTCGTTCTCCTCCGGTGGCCTTTCTAGCTTTCTTTCGGGTTTGGGAATTAAACATTTCCGGATTGGACCGATATTTGCCAAGCAGCCTTGGTTTACTACCGGTAGACCGCCTGTCAAGTTTCGTATCATTTGGACTTTGTTTGATACTCCAACGGTTAACCGAGGGACCGAAAAGGCCTTGTGTGTGTTGCAGCCCAACACCCCTCCAATTTGGCCCAAAACCCACCAAACTCTGCTCCATCGTCTCGGTCATTCGATCACGATCGTGTGGGCGAAAACCGCACCTCATTTGGACTCTCCTAGCTCCCTCTATGCCTATATATAGACCCCTTCCTCCAAATTCCGGATCCCCTCGTCTCAAACCCTAGCTAAAAAAAAACAGATCAACCCCGCCACCGCCGGACGTGTCCGCCCGCGCCAGACGTTGTCCGCCCCGCCGCCGCAGCGAGTCCCGCGCCGCCACGTGGGCGAGGCCCACATCGCCGCCGCCGAGGCCCGGGAGCCCGAGGCCGGCCCCCGCGGCCCGTCTCCGCGCCGCCGCTCCCCGC
>NC_041382.1:147908382-147913650 GCF_002162155.2 Triticum dicoccoides | reverse complement strand
CGCCGCCTCCTTCCCCGACGCCGATGACCGGCGCCGCCGTGGGCCGCCTCCCCGCCGCCGCTCGCCTCCCCGGTCCGGCAGCGCCCCGCCGCGCCGTTCCGCGGCATCCCCGACGCCGGCCGACCCCGCCGCCGTCCGCGCCTCCCTGCCGACGACTCACCGGCCCCGCCGCCCTCTCCCTCCCGGCCGGCGAGCCCCTCCTCCGCGCCAAGTCCGACACCGGCGAGCTCCAAGTCGGGCCGGTGAACCTCGGGAGTCGCGCCATTGCTACAGTGCGGCTGGATCTAGATCTGGGTTGACCTCTCTCCCCCGAAACCTTAATTTTTGTGCTATCTTTGACTGCTTGTATCTTCGCAATCGTAGCTTCGTTTTGGGGCGTATGATATATCAAAATCTTCGGCTCGACATGTAAATCATTTCATTCCATTGCATCATTTGTATTTGAGGTCATCTTGTTGCCCAAAATGCTGTTAGAAGGAGGCTTCGTGAGTTAAATTGCAGATCCGTTAGTTCATCATGCACTTTTGTCATTTTTGCTATGTTTAATCTGTGCATGATATGTCTGTGCCTCTTTGGGATGAATTGTTAAGCATTTTGTCTTCTTTCCAGAGGTGCCACCCATGCATTTTTAGGATGTGTGTGTTGCCTTGTGCAAGTTTGCAAAGAGAGGTACCTGAGATTGCTGATTTCAGAGACAGTGATTTTCACTAAGTCTGAGATATTTTAGTTCATGATGCTATATGTCCAGCTTGTTTCCTAGTGATCCGTGCCTCTTTTGAGGATGATCAGTAAGGGAGTTTTGATATTTATGTTGTGCTCTATCCATCCTTGTCTTTGTTTGCATATGTGGAGTGCTCTAGGTTGACTCAATCGAGCTCAACTTTTGCTTCGTTGTTAATCTGGGCAGATCGTCAACTTGTTTGCGATTTTGCCGACGCTATTGTTAGTGATCCGTGCATGCTATGCCATTGTTCTTGCCATGTATAGCTTGTATTTTGTGTCTTCTTAATGGAGGTATGCTTGCCTTGCCATGACTTGCACCGTGGTGAGTGCATCGAGCTCGTTTACATGCCTTCGTGAGTTATATTTCAGCATGTCTCAGTTTTCACTAAGTCTGAAAACTGATTGTGTTCGAGCTATGTTCGTGAGCTCGGTAGAGTATTTTGTGAACCCTTTTGGCCCCAGGTCACTTTGGGTGTTTTGTTAAGCTTGTTGAGTAGCTCCATGCCATGTTCTTACTTGTCATATTCAGGTCATGTATCATGTTGTTTTGCTGCTCCAAAGAGAGCATCGTGATCTGAAATTTCGGACTAGTGTTAATTTCACTGAGTCTGGAATCTGTTTTGCATATTCATTTTTTCCATGCTTGTTTGAACCTCTTAGTGGATGAATTTGCCTATGGCTCAGTGCTAGTGTTTTGTTAACCATCTTGTGTACATCACTGACATGTATTTTGTTTTCATGTTGGGTGGCTGTAGCATGTTCATTTCGTTGCATTTAGATGCCTACTTGCTGCAAATCGCAGACCGGTGTCATATCTTAAAACGCTTGCCATTTCCAAACCGTAGCTCCGATTCCAATGATCTTTATATCGTTTTCAAGCGATTTCATCCCCTCTATCCAATGGAACACTTGGTTTTCCAAGTTGATGCCAGGTTCATGCATTTCCTGTCATATCTTGCATTTTGCATCCCGCATCGCATCCCGCATAGCATATCGTCATTTCATCATATTGCTTGGTCTCGCCCGTGGTTGATTGTATCCTTGTTGCTTGTTTGTCTTGTTGGGTAGAGCCGGGAGACGAGTTCGCTACCGAGGAGCCCGTTGAGTTTGCTTGTGAGGATCCAGTCAACTCTGACAACTGTACAGGCAAGATGATCATACCCTCGAAATCACTACTATCTTTGCTATGCTAGTTTGCTCGCTCTGTTGCTTTGCCACTGCTACGATGCCTACCTTTTGCTTGTCAGCCTCCCAATTGCCATGTTGAACCTCTAACCCACCATTGTCCTAGCAAACCGTTGATTGGCTATGTTACCGCTTTGCTCAGCCCTTCTTATAGCGTTGTTAGTTGCAGGTGAAGATTGGAGCCGCTCCTTGTTGGAACATTTATTTACTTGTTGGGATATCATTATATTGCTATGTTATCTTAATGCATCTATATACTTGGTAAAGGGTGGAAGGCTCGGCCTCTCGCCCAGTGTTTTGTTCCACTCTTGCCGCCCTAGTTTCCGTCATATCGGTGTTATGTTCCCGGATTGTTGCGTCCCTTACGCGGTTGGGTTATAATGGGAACCCCTTGATAGTTCGCCTTGATTAAAGCTTTTCCAGCAATGCCCAACATTGCTTTTACCATTTGCCACCTAGCCTCTTTTTCCCTTGGGTTTCCGGAGCCCGAAGGTCATCTTATTTTAATCCCCCCGGGCCAGTGCTCCTCTGAGCGTTGGTTCAAACTAGAGTCCTGTGCAGCGTCCCCCAGGGAAACTCGAGGTTTGGTTTTAGTTGTATGGAGCGCTCATCTGAGTGTGCCCTGAGAAAGAGATATGTGCAGCTCCTATCGGGATTTGTCGGCACATTCGGGCGGTGTTGCTGGTCTTGTTTTAACCTGTCGAATTGTCTTGTTGTACCGGGTTGCCGAGTCTGATCGGTGTGTCTCGGGTGGAGGTCTATTCCTTCGTTGACCGTGAGAGCTTGTCATGGGCTAAGTTGGGACCCCCTGCAGGGATTGAACTTTCGAAAGCCGTGCCCGCGGTTATGGGCAGATGGGAATTTGTTAATGCCCGGTTGTAGATTACTTGAACTAAACTTAATTAAAATGAATCAACCGTGTGTGTTACCGTGATGGCCCCTTCTCGGCGGAGTTCGGGAAGTGGACACGGTGTTGGAGTTATGCTTGCGCAGGATGTTCCTTTAGATTCTCGCTCGTGCTTCGCCTTCTCTTCTCGCTCTCTTTCGCGTATAAGTTAGCCACCATATATGCTAGTCGCTTGCTGCAGCTCCACTTTTATTGCCGTACCTGTCCTATAAGCTTAAATAGTCTTGATCGCGTGGGTGTGAGATTGCTGAGTCCCTGTGGCTCACAGATACTACAACTCCAGATGCAGGTCCAGGTGATTTCGCTCCAGGTGACGAGTACGAGCTCAAGTGGGAGTTCGACGAGGACTCTCAGCGATACTATGTGTCTTTTCCGGATGATCAGTAGTGGTGCCTAGTTGGGGTTATCGATTCAGGGCCTTGTCGCATGTTGGGGGTCTTTTCTATTTTGGCGCCGTAGTCGGGCCATGAGTGTTTGTTTGTTGGATGTTATTTATGTACTCTGATGTGATGTGGCGAGTGTAAGCCAACTATGTTATCTCCCCCTTTTATTATGTAATACATGGGATGTGTAACGATTTCCCGACTTGCGACATTGCTTTCAATGCGGTTATGCCTCTAAGTCGTGCCTCGACACGTGGGAGATATAGCCGCATCGAGGGCGTTACACACGGGCACCAGCAACGACTTCGGCACCTGCACCAACACTTGCACTTGCATATGCTTCGGACCATGCAGCGGAAACGGAACCAGCAGTTGCACCGGCAATAGACTGGGCTGCAGTTCGCACTTCACATACCAAAGTCCTTACAAAAACCGACATTTCCACCTTCTTGGTAAGCATAGGCCGCCCAAGTGTGATAGACATAGGGTTTTGGGTGTTGTGGGCTTCGACACCCATTGGGTCGGCCACGGCAACATATATAAAGAGGGGTTCCTCATCGGGTAGAGATACAATGTACAACAGTTACAATATGTACAAAACTACAAGTCTAACACCCTCCCTCAATCTTAACTGTGGTAGTGGCAACGGCTTCGTGAAGATGTCAGCAAGTTGATCCTTTGATGGGATGAACTTGATCTGAAGTAACTTCTGTGAAACTCGTTCTCTGACAAAGTGATAGTCAACTTCCATGTGTTTCGTTCGGGCATGAAATACCAGATTTGAAGAAAGGTACGTAGCACCGATGTTGTCACACCAAAGAATAGGTGGATGATGCTGAGAGACTCTCAATTCTCGAAGCAAGGACTGAACCCAGATAAGTTCAGCGGTGGCATTGGCAACTGCTTTGTATTTAGCTTCAGTACTACTACGAGACACTGTGGCTTGTTTACGAGCACTCTAGGCGATCAAATTAGGACCACAGAACACTGCATATCCCCCCGTGGACCGCCTGTCATCTGGGCTACCAGCCCAATCTGCATCAGAAAATGTCGAGAGGCTACCGGAAGGAGCAGACCAAAGATGCAGGCCCAGAGCAGCAGTCAAACAAACATAGCGTAGAATGCGATTCACGACAGTCCAGTGAGTATCCCGAGGAGCATGAAGAAACTAGCACATGCTGTTCACCGCATAAGATGTATCAGGATGAGTGATCGTCAAATACTGTAAGCCACCAACAATACTGCGATACGTTGTAGCCTCATCCGAAGGAAGAAGAGTACCATCAAGGGCAGAGAGTCGATCAGAAGCTGTCATGGGAGTGGTAGTAGGCTTACACTGAAGCATACCAGCACAACGAAGCAAATCCAGAGAGTACTTCTGCTGAGTGAGAGTCAGACCGGCATCAGAATGAGAGACCTCCAAGCCAAGGAAATAATGAAGCCGACCAAGATCTGTAATAGCAAAATCACCACTCAATGCAGAAACAAGACGATTCGCAGCAAAGGCTGACGAGCTGATCAAGATGATGTCATCGACATACACCAACAGGTACATAGTGACTGTATGGCGCTGTAGCATGAACAAGGACGTATCAGCTGTCGAAGGAACAAATCCATGTGCACGGAGAGCAGAACTGAGACACGCATGTCAGGCACGAGGCGCCTGTTTAAGACCATAAAGAGTCTTTACCAAGAGACACAAATGCTGCGGACGAGCAGGATCAACAAAACCAGGCGGCTGACGCATATAGACCTCTTCATCAAGAACACCATGTAGAAAAGCATTCTGAACATCGAGCTGTCGAAGAGACCATCCACGAGTAACAGCAAGCGACAAGAGCATACGAATAGTCGTAGGCTTGATCACGGGACTGAAAGTATCATCATAATCAAGACCTTGACGTTCTTTGAACCCGTGAGCAACAAGCCGAGTATTATGTCAGCTTTATTGATGCTTATAGTCGCTTTATTTGGATTTATATTCTTAAACACAAGTCTAATGTGTTCGATGTTTTTCTTAAATTCCAAACACATGTTGAGCGTCTCCTACAACACAAAATTATTCATGTA